>NC_132851.1:65375978-65565978 GCF_048164855.1 Canis lupus baileyi | reverse complement strand
AAATATGCTTTCTGGTCCTCTGTCCCTCACAGCACCTTCTGGAACCCCAATTAAACATAGATTTTTCCTTCTGAGGCTATCATTTATTTCCCTTAACCTTTCCTCATGGTCTTTTGCTTTTATCTTTTTTCCTCAGGTTCCTTCCTTGCCATCAACTTGTCTTCTATGTCACTCACTCTTTCTTCTACCTCATTAAACCTCGTCATTAGGACCTCCAGTTTGGATTGCATCTCATTTAATGGATTTTTAATTTTGGCCTGATTCGATCTAAATTCTGCAGTCATGAAGTCTCTTGAATCCTTTATGCTTTTTTCCAGAGCCACCAGTAGCTGTATGATTGTGCTTCTGAATTTGCTTCTTGACATCGAACTGTAATCCAAATTCTGTAGCTCTATGGCAGAGAACCCTGTTTCTGATTCTTTCTTTTGTGGTGAGTTCTTCTTTCTAGTCATTTTGCTCAGTGCAGAGTGGCTAAAAATGAGTTGTACGTGTTAGAAGCGCAAACACCTCTCTGTAGCGTTCCAGCTGTTCTCTCTTTAAATCTCAGGTCTAATTCAAAGGTTTTCAGGATGATTTGAAAGTTATCTAGGTAAGTTTTTGGGGACAGGTGACTTGGGGACCCTACTTCTACGCCATCTTGCCCCGCCCCCCCCCCCGTTGCCTAGTTCTTAAAAAGCCTGATTCTCCTGTTTTCTTGGTGAATGGACTGACTCAAACACTCCAATCCCTCCAGACACCTTGTGCAAATACTTCCACTTGAAGAGTTCTTTCACCTCGTCCAGAAAACAAACAAGCAACAGCCATTCACACCCATCCCATTGCCACTGGTACACAACCCACAAAACAAAAATCCAACTGGCCTCCTTCTGCCTCAGTGTACTTTAGAGAGTCATGCTCTTAGACATGCCTTAGGCTCAATGACATGATGCTGTCTCCCTTTCTCTGGCACAATACCATCCCGCATTAGGCCCATAATATAATTGCATAACCACACTGCTCATGTGAGCTGGAGACAATATGCTGATGGAAGCACTGTCAATTTGAAAGGACCTACTTGCCAAAGCATCCATAAACATGGTCCCCAGAAGTCTTTGACATTCACATGCCTCTGAAGAAATCATTGTTCTGGAAACTCCAGCAGCTATAGCCGATCTTGTCCATGTTCTTCTAACCTTTACTCACCATCTGTTCACCTGACATTTTGCCTGATTGTTCACGGAGAAATTAGATCCTATCCTGCAAGAGCTGAATCGGAACTCTGCTGAACTCCATGACAGGAAAGAATTTGCACAGGTCTGCACCGGTCTTATCCTTCTCCACTGTGGCAGAAGAAAATGTGGCCTTCTCCTGTCAAAAGTCAAATCTGAGATAAGACTTGGATATAAAGAAAACCAGAATACTGTTTTGAATTATAGACATATTTATTTTTTTAAAAGATTTTATTCATTTATTCATGAGGGACACAGAGAGACAGAGAGGCAGAGACATACACAGAGGGAGAAGAAGACTCCACCCATGCAGGGAGCCCAAAGTGGGACTGGATCCCAGGACCACGGGATCATGCCCTGGGGCAAAGGGAGGTGTTCAACCACTGACCCACCCAGGCGTCTCTACTTTTTTTTTTTTTTTAAGATGTATTTGTTCAAAAAAATGTATTTATTCCTGAGACAGAGAGAGTGGCAGAGACATAGGAAGAGGAAGGAGCAGGTCCCTGCAGGGAGCCTGATGTGGGGCTACATCCAAGATCTTGGGATCACGTCCTGAGCCGAAAGCAGGCACTCAACCACAGAGCCACCTAGGCATCCCTAGTAGGCATCTTACTCCCCATTGCTACCCATGGTCTTGCATGTTCCTCTAATTCCCACAACACATGACCTCAAGCTATACTTTTATCGCTAGACACAACCTAGGATACCCATCTAGGGAATAGACTAAGACAGGATGGATTCTCATTTGACTGTTCCTGTATTCAGGACTGTCCTTGTTTGCTATAGTGGTGGTGGTAGTGAAACAAAGAGTCTCTCTCCACAAATGGTTCCAGGTTGTGGGGAAATGATACAGGAAAGATGGGTATCAGTTTGCAGATATTTCTACATCCAACTGGGATCGGCTCCAGCTGCCCAGTGTCCCGAGTCTTTGGGGCTGAGGGCGACAGGATGCTTTGGATGACATTTCCAAGTGGGCCTTTCCATGGTTCTGGAACCAGAACCCCAAATGGAGCAGGAACCGGTGCAGTCTGGGTGGTTTAGAAGGCGCCAAGGGTGGTGAGCATGTCCCCTAGCAGTGCAGATGTCCCTATCACAGGGAAGAGGAGAAAACCATCCCCAATGCCCCACTTTGGTGCCCTTCTTGAGTCAGGAAATGCTACTGATCCAAGTGTATCCAGACTAGGCTGCATTCCAGCTGCCCTGCGATCCCATATTCGACACACCTAGACGGCACTACCAGCTCTGGTCGCACTGGGGACATTCCATTCCCCGCCGGTGTGCCCTGTTGCTATGGACACCATCCGTTTACCTCTTAACGGTTTCATGCCCTCTTGAGATTTCTCTTCAAAGTTCTTTTCAACTTTCCCTTACTGTACTTGTTGACTATCAGTCTCGGTCGGATATTTAGCCTTAGATGGAGTTTATCACATGCTTTGGGCTGCATTACCAAGGAATCCGACTCCGGGAAGACCCAGGCCCAGCGCGCCGGTGGCTGCTACTGGCCTCACACTGTCCATGGGCTAATCCTCAATCAGAAGGGCGTGGACACCGCCCCCCACCCCCCCCCAAGAGGTGCTGGGGAGTGGGTCTTCCATATGCCCACATTTCCCGCACCCCACCTCGGGTGGGGATTCTGTGCTGGGCTCTTCCCTGTTCACTCGCCATTACTGAGGGAATCCTGGTTAGTTTCTTTTCCTCCGCTAATACGCTTAAATTCAGTAGGTCGCCTTGTCTGATCTGAGGTTGCATCTTGGAAGGGGGTGAAAGACCAGTGCAGGGAGTGAGGGGCTGCAATTCTGGGAGAGGAGGGGAAGAAGAGGCAACGGGCCCCAACGGAGGACCCCCGCGAGGGTTCACCAGCCGGGGGCACTGGCCTGAGGCCCTGCTGGGCTTGGAGGATGGGGAGGCAACTGGGGAAGGAGGGGAAAGAGGGTGTGGGCGGACCGGGAGATGGGGGGGGCAGGGAGGATCATCGAGGTGCGGCGGTTAGCCCCCAACGCTGGCCCGCAACAACCGCACCGCCGCGCCACCCTCAACACACCTTGTGTTCCTCCTTCCTCGCACACGACATCCCCCCGGCTCGCTCCATTTCAGGGCTCCTTGCTGGGCGACACCGCGCGGCCACAACGGGGGGTGGGGGTAGGGGGCAGCGGCAGGCAGAGCCGCGGGGTCCCCTAGGCCGCCACCTAGTTACGCGAGACTCAGCCTCTGCCCAAGCCGCCTGGACCAGGAGAAGGCCGAGACCAACAGTGGGGAGGAGAGGGGGAGGCGCAGACCCCGGATGCGCGGTGGCGGACCCGGGCTGGGGGACGGGCGACCCGGCCTGGACGACCTCAGCCGCCGCAACAGGGGCGCGGCGGCAAGACTGCCAGCGTTCTGGACCCTGGCTTCCCGCTCCCACTATGACAGACCACGACCCGCCGGCGGCACAACCGCAACCCCCCAACACACAACCTGGGCATACCAAGGCCGCGTGTGGCGCGAGGGATGTCCCCCAGAGGGAGCTCTCGCCTCTTTCCATTTTTCGTGGGCGGCGCCGCCCTGCCCCCTGGCACCTGTCCCCTGTCAGGTTCTCGCTCCCACGCATCACCCACGTTCTCGTCCCTGCATGCGCCCAGCGAGGTGGGGCGGGGGTGGTCCAGGAGCGGTGGGGATCAGGCGGAGGAGGGGTGTTGGAGGTGGCCACTCTGTCTACTCTTAGGGGGACGGAGGCCCCGGGAGACCGGGCCCTGCAAGGGAACCCCCAGCAGCGCCACACCCGCGGGGGCGAAAAGACTCACTGCCAGTGACAAGGATTGATCACCAAGCGACGCTCAGACAAGCGTAGCCCCAAGAAGAACCCCAAGAGGAACGGGTCAAGTGCGTTTTTTTTTTTTTTAATTTTTATTTATTTATGATAGTCACAGAGAGAGAGAGAGAGGGAGGCAGAAAGAGAAGCAGGCTCCATGCACCGGGAGCCTGACGTGGGATTCGATCCCGAGTCTCCAGGATCGTGCTCTGGGCCAAAGGCAGGCGCCAAACCGCTGCGCCACCCAGGGATCCCTCAAGTGCGTTTAAAGTGTCGGTGATCAATGTGTCCTGCAATTCACTTTAATTCTAAAAATGTTAGCTGCATTTTCATCCACGCACCAGCCGAGTGATCCACCGCTAAGAGTCGAAGGAGGTTCGCTGGGAGGGGAAGCCCCTCTCCTGGCACAACAGATCCCCGGAGGGTGCCTCTGGCCAGCCAGTAGACTCACAAGATCAGACTTTGAGAAGCTCAGAGGGGTTGGAGGATGGGGTGTCTGGCCCCCGCCCCCACGCACATGTGCGGGAGACCAGCTCTGACAATCCCACAGGCGCCCAGGGGTTTCCCACCTGCTCTGCCACACACCGGGGACCCGGGGGCACAGGTACACGTGCATGGCCAATGGCCACTGGGCAGCCCCCTTCCAGTGCCTGCGAGGAACCTGGCTTGGCGTGGCGACCCCGCCCCTTGGGAGCCGGGCTTGTGCGGTGGAGTCTGGGGGAGAAGGGACTCTCCCAACTGACCGACCGCCCCATCCGACGGAGGTGGACTGGCGACACCCATAGGGTCTTTAAGCCTCCGCGCCGGGTAGCTCTAGGTACCTGGTGGGGGATGGGCGAGGCGGGATGGAGGAACTAGGCCACAGGGCACCGCCACGATGCGGATCCGCCCTGGCCGCGGCCAACACACCGCAAGAGGAACGAGCCCCTGAAGATACCGGCCCACGACTGAGGTTCTGCTGGGCGCCGCGTCACAAGCCCCGCCACCACCTGCCGCCATCCTCTCTCTCCCCCTGGGCCCTTCCCTCCTCCAAAGCCGCCTGGGCGGTCCTGGCGGGACCCCTCACTTCTGAAACACCCCCAGCCACCTCACCTTAGAATAACCCCCCTCCACTCCACCCAGGTCGTCCCCAGATCCGCGACCCAGGCCTCTCCCCACGGAGTGGGGGCTGCAGCGGGAAGCGGGGGTGAAAGGGCAGGGGGCGTGAAGGGGGCGGCGGCGGAGGCTGGGATGGAAAAAGGGAGAGTCAGATGGGGCGGGAGGCTGGGGGTGGGGGGTGCGGTGTGAGAGACGCGCTCAGCCCGAGGGCGGGATCAGAGCGGGCGTCCGCGGACGGTGGAACCATCCAGGGCGGGCGGCAGTAGGCGCGCGCCGGGCAGTGGACGCCCCTGCCTGAGCCGAGGCTCTGAGGCACCCCCTCCCCACCCCCTGGGCACAGGTGGACCCGACCCCCGGATGACACCCGCTGGCAGCCGAGGGCGCCGCGTGTGGGGTGACGGGTGACCGGGGACAACCGGGCAGAAGGCGAAAGGTGGGCGGCGCGCCCCCCACAACGCTGGATCCGCCTCGGTGGGAAGGCAGGGTGCAGAGGGAGGCCTGGAGCTAAGGGATAAGCCACAATTGCCCAGGGGGCTGCGGGGACGACGTGGCCGCAGCCCCGGGCAGGGACGACAGCGGAGCTCCCTTGGAAGGGACCCGGGGGGCCAGGACGACGACAGCTAAAAGGAAGAAGGGCATCCGGCCTGCCTACCCTCCACACGCTGTCGTCGCAGGACCCCCCCCCCCCCCCCCCCCGCGACCACCTCTCCTCTCCTCCCTCACAGCCAGCGGGCGGGCACTGTGCTGACCCCGATATCGCATGGGTGAAGACTTCATGAGCTGATGGGGCTCCCACTGGCAGGCCGCTGCCGCCAGGTTCTCATTAATGATCCTTCCACAGGTACCTATGGAAACCTTGTTAGGACTTCTCCTTCCTCTAGATAGTCAAGTTCCACCGTCTTCTCAGCCCTCCGCCTGGACTGTGGGCCGTGCCCTCGGGCCAATCGGAGGGTCTCACTAAACTATCCAATGAGTAGTAGTGACGTAGTAGTGACAGATGGTGTGTACAAAGGGGAGGGACTTAATCAACACAGGCTTATGACCCGCACTTACTGGGAATTCCTCGTTCATGGGGAATAATTGCCATCCCCAATCCCCATCATGAATGGGGGTTCAATGGGTTACCCCACCTGCCGGCGTAGGGTAGGCACATGCTGAGCCAGTCAGTGTAGCACACGTGCAGCCCCGGACATCTAAGGGCATCACAGACCTGTTATTGCTCAATCTCGGGTGGCTGAATGCCACTTGTCCCTCTAAGAAGTTGGGGGACGCCAAGCACTCTGGGGTCATGTAACTAGTTAGCATGCCAGAGTCTCCTTCGTTATCGGAATTAACCAGACAAATCGCTCCACCAAGTAAGAATAGCCATGCGTCACACCACTCGCGGAATTGAGAAAGAGCTATCAATGTGTCAATCATGTCCGTGTCCTGGCTGGTGAGGTTTCCTGTGTTGAGTCCAATTAAGCCGCAGGCTCCACTCCTCGTGGTGTCCTTCGGTCAGTACCTTGAACTTTCCGCTTTGCAACCATAACCCGCCCCCCACCCCAAAGACTGGTTTCCCAGAAGCTGCCCAGCAGGTCATCGGAATAACGCTGCTGCGTTGCCAGTCGGCATCATTTATGGTGTCTGATAGTCTTCAAACCTCCGACTTTCGATCTTGATTAATGAAAACATTCTTGGCAAATGCTTTTGCTCTGGTCCGTCTTGTGCCAGACCAAGAATTTCACCTCTAGAGGTGCAATATGAATGCCTCCAGCCATCCCTCTTAATCATGGCCTCAGTTCCGAAAACCAACAAAATAGAACCATGGTCCTATTCTGTTATTGCTAGCCGCAGTATCCAGGTGGCTCAGGCCTTCTTTGAACACTCTAATTTTCAAAGTAAATGCTTTGTGCCCCGCAGAACACTCAGCTAAGAGCATGAAGGGGGCGCCGAGAGGCAAGGGGCAGGGATGGGTGGTGGCTTGCCTTGAGGCAGACCGCCCCCCCCCTGCACTCCCAAGATCCAACTATGAGCTTTTTTTTTTTTTTTTTTAAGATTTTATTTATTTATTCATGAGAGACACACAGAGGCAGAGACATAGGCAGAGGGAGAAGCAAGCTCCCTGCAGGGAGCCCATTGTGGGGACTCTATCCCGGGACTGCGGGATCACTTCCTGAGCCAAGGTAGATGCCCAACCACTTGAGCCACCCAGGCGTCCCTAACTATGAGCTTTGTAACTGCAGCAACTTTAATATACCATTTGGAGCTGGAATTACTGCAGCTGCTGGCACCAGGCTTGCCCTCCAATGGATCCCTGTTCAAAGAAATAAAGTGGACTCATTCCAATGACAGGGCCTTGAAAGAGTCCTGTATCATTATTTTTTGTCACTACCTCCGGGGTCGGGAGTGGGTAATTTGCCTGCCTGCTGCCCTCCTTGGAAGTGGTAGCTGTTTTCTCAGGCTCCCTCTCCGGACTCGAACCCTGATTCTCCATCACCTGTGGTCACCGTGGTAGGCAGGCGACTACCATCAGAAATTGATAGGGCAGAGGACCGAATGGGTCATTGCCACCCTGGGGGGGTGTGCAATCCCCCGAGGTTATCTAGAGTCACCAAAGCCACTGGCGCCTGCCTCCCAGCCAGGGAGGGCCAAGGGGAGGCTGACCGGGTTGCTTTTAATCTGATAAAGGCACACATTTCCCCTTCCCCCGCCCCCGCGAGGGGGGTCAGCGCCCCAGGGCATGTATTAGCTCTAGAATTACCACAGATATCCAAGTAGGAGAGGAGCGAGCGACCAATGGAACCATAACTGATTTAAGGAGCCATGTGCAGTGTCACTGTACCAGCTGTGCATACTTAGACATGCATGGCTTAATCTTGGAGACAAGCATATGCTACTGTCAGGATCAACCAGGTAGGCGTGTGGTGAGCCAGAGACAGCGCTCGCGCCCCCTGGAAGGGGCGGAGGGAATCTTGTGTTGGGCCAGACGTGCTCACCACGCCAGAGCACACCCGGTGGAGGCAGAGTCGGCGACCGCCCCCGCCCCCCAACCGAGCGCAAAGCCGGAGGGAGGGTGGAGACGCGCCTCAATCGCGGTGGCCCCGCCCCACACCCTTGGCGGCCAGTGAGGCTGACTAACTGACCGCCCCGTCCCAGAACAAGGGTGGGCACTCACGCACACACCTCGGCTGCAGCCTGGAGAGACGAGGGCGCCTCACCCCTCGGGTGGCACCGATGTTGGCGCACGAGCGGGCACAGGGGCTACCCGGCGGTCCCGCTGGGGATGGCAGCCAGCCTGTGTGGGCTCACGTGGTAGGAAGGGGGGCCGGGCCGGAGCCTGAACCTCTCCTCCCCACTGGGGAGTCAGGCGCGCGACCACAGCAGTCACGACAGACAGCAGAGGACCGGTCCCACGCCCAAGCACGCGTGCCAGAGCAGGGGCACTGTGGGGGAAAGACGCGGGCCCCTAGTCAGCACACAAGGCCACCGCCAGGCGGATACGAATGGGAGACTGCAGAGAGCCTGGACCAGCGCACCGGGGGGCGCGGCACCCGGTCAGCAAGCTGGACGGGGCGGGGGGGGGGGGAATGAGAAAAGGAAAGGCCACGAGACGGCCTGGTGACTGGGGACCAGGAACCAGAAACCGGCAAAGCAGTGGAGGAAAGCACCGCGGGCCACCGCGAGGGGGCTTTGGGGACCCTCAAAAGGCGCCTGGAGGCCCAAGGTCCCGCGGCCGGGGCACGTGGAGTCCCACCGCCCAAGGCCTCCAGCACAAGGGCGGTCCCTTAACACCTGAGGATGCCGAACTGGCCCCTGGCAGGCCCTAGCAACCTCGTGGGGCTGGGGCCCTAACCACCACCATTCTCACTACCAGCTCCCAGAACGCCCTCCCACACGTGCAAGGACACTCCCCCCATCCCCCCACCCCCCCACTCCCACCCCCACCCCCACCCCACCACCCCACCACTCCAAAACCCCCCCACTCCCACCCCCACCCTCTCCCCTCAACAGAGGGCCGAGAGCACTTCGCCCAGGGAAGCCCCTCCCCAAGCCATGGCCGCCGGGTGGACGATATCCAACAGCGGCGAGGCCGGTGTCAGTCCCCAGAGGGCGGTCAAGGGGCACACAGCTCGCCCGCGACCTTGTGGTCCGGGTGTGGGCAGATGGGGGGAGGGAGGGAAGGGAGCGGGTCGGTGGTGTCGGGAGAGGGCGCTCCGCAGGAGAGGGCCAGGTCGTGGAAGGGCGTGCCAATGAAGGCGCGAGGCAGGCCGCCGGGTAAAGGTGCACGGGATCCCACCACCGCCACCACCACCACCGCCACCACCACCACCACGAGAGCGGTCCCATGACCCCCGGGACGCCAGCCAACAGCCTCAGCACCCTTGGCAAGCCTCCCCGCAAACCAGGCCCCACACCGCTGGAGCCCAAGCACTCGCGACCCCCGCCACGGGGGCCATCTGAACCTCCGTCCTAACGTCCGTCCCTCTGGTCCATCCCGGAGTCACTACCGGGGGAAACACCCACAGGCGAAAGCCGCCCGACCCTTACCCGCCATAGCGCAGCCCGCGCCTGCGTCGACTCGGGTAGGGAGCGGGTGGGAGCGGGTGGGGAGACAGCCAGCTACTCGCCAGGCACGGGGTGGGCGCGGGGCGCGCTAGGGGGCCCCCCTACCCCTGGGAAGCACACCACGATGGGGGCGACCGCTCGCACTCGCACACACACGTGCAACACCTGACACCGGCGAGGCGCCCCAGGATCCTTCTCCGACTCGGAGGGGGAGGCGAAGGCGGCGGTTCACAAAGAGCCAAGCTCGGCCCCACTGCGGGGTCAGGAGACACCTCGCGCAAGGAGGACGCTCTCCCCAACACTCACCGGTAGTCACCCCGCATCCGTGGCCACACTACGGGCAGAGGAGGGGCAGCGGCTGGGGGTTCCGGTACCCCAAGGCACCCTCTCTGATTATTAAAGAAGGCTTTCTCGCGGAGGACGCGTTGCCACCCACCCATTCGTCCCCTTCAAATGGGCCGCGCAAAACGGCGTGCCAAGGCGCACAGGGATGGGGCGCGGTACGGTCTACCCGCAAGGGACAGGTATAGGGCAATCATGAGCACTTGCCGCGGCGCCCCCTCAACAAGGAGGCCGCCTCCACCTCACCCTCGCACAGCGTGCTTGCATCACCTCACGGAGGGGAGCTTCGTGCCTCCCGCGAGGTGGACAAAAGAGAGGGAGACGGGCACTACATATGCCGGGCAAGCGCGGCAGTCCTCGGCTGGCCAAGGGCCAGGGCGCTGGCTCGGCCTGCCAGGGGCGCTCACGCGTCCCGCCCAGCCCAAGGCCCACCCTCCCGCCGGGCGGCCAGGGGCAGAAGGAGGTGCTCGCCCGCCCGCCAGGGGAGCATGTGTGCCTCCCTTACCGACCTCCACCACCCGCTCCTCGGACAGGCCATCGCCAGCGGCAGCCCGAGGGGAGTCGCTGGGAAAGAGAAAGGACGTCACCGCTCGGCCTCAGGCACCCGAGACTCCCTGGAGCGCTGGGGGGTGGGCGCAACGCACTCAGCACCCCTAGGTGGTGAGCAGCGCGGCGTCTGGCCGGCTCTCCTCGCGCCGGGGAGGGCGGCTCGCCACAGACCAAGGCCTTTGGGAAAGGCCAGTGAGAGCGTCCACTGCGTCAGAAAACCCCGGTCCCACCAGCGCCCTGAGGCAAGGAGGCGGGAGGGCGTGTCCGGTTAGAGTCCCCACCACTCAGGCTCCCTGCATTGCCAGTCAGGAGGGTGTGGTGGAGCGACGGACCCGCAGGCAAAACGAGAATTCGCCATGAATGCCTGTCCCTTGTCTGATGCAGCTTAGGCCCAGCCCAGGAGAGTATGAGATCACATCTCTCAGCAAGACGCGGCCCCAGGGGCTACCGAGGAGAAAAAGCCCCAGGAGGACAGCGACCAGGGGGTACCTGCTTCAGCCAAACTGGCACCCTTTGAAACCAGGGGCGAGAGCGGCTGGACAACCCAAGAGACAAAGGAGGATGCCTGACACGCGGCACAGAGCCTTGCGGGACAGGGGTTGTCACGGCCACAGCCGGCTGCTCACGGAATGGAGCACGGGGGTAAAAGACCCATACCACCCTCGGGTGCCAGAGACCAGAGGTGACACCATGACCTGGGCCACCTGGAGGCTCAAGAGTCTGCACGCAGGCCAAGGCGGCTGGCTCAAACTCCAGAGAGCGAGGCCAGAGCCAGGCTTGTCAGTACCGTCAAGTCCGGATCCCCGCATGCGCCCAAAGAACCATATCTCTAGGGTGACTGTCGCTGAAATACATGTCAGCACCACCTGGCAACAAAAAATGTTCATTTCAAGCAAGAAAATAGCCGCGCTGGCTGGCAGGGACAAGCCACAGGCCACTGTGACCTCCTGGGACTGTAGCCGGCCACTGGCCCCAGGGCCTGCCCCATCACCCCAACTCCTAGAGCGCCCAGGGCCATCTGGTCCACCCCGGGAGCGTGTGTTCAGGGCAGGAGGAGCGGGCTCTAACTCCAGTCTGCCAATCTGCTGGTCCGCCCGTCTGCTGGTGCTCTTTCAACTGAGACAGAAAAATCACCAAAGTTGTGCAGGTAGGGTCAGGTGTGTAAAATTTTGGCCTATCTTTATCTCTCTGGACCACCTCTTGGGTCCTATCCCGGGAGGCATCTTTCTGATGCAGTGACCTAGATGGCTGAATGTAGGGAATTTCTTTTTTTCTTGTCCTTTTCTTTAAAATTGTACTTATTGGGACGCCTGGGTGGCTCAGCGGTTGAGCATCTCCCTTCAGCCCAGGGCGTGATCCTGGAGTCTCAGGATTGAGTCCCACATCGGGCTCCTGTGTGGAGCCTGCTTCTCTCTCTGCCTCCTCTGCCTGTGTCTCTGCCTCTCTTTCTCTGTGTCTCTCATGAATAAATAAATAAAATATTATTTTAAAAAATAAAAATAAAATTGTACTTATTTATTTATGAGAGAGAGAGAGAGACAGAGAGAGAGGGAGAAGAAGCCTCCATGCAAGGAGCCTAATGTGGGGCTTGATCCAAATCGTCTGCTCAACTGCTGAGGGAATTTCATCCCAGATCATGGGAACTTGTAAAGCATTCGAGCTCATCTTTATCTTTCTGAACTGTATGGTGCCCAATTTTACCCATGCCTGCCTTTCAACTCATGAGCTAGATTTCCTTTACAAAAGGATGTTAACAATAGCTTCTGGAGGCAGAGGAAACCTCTCCCACGTAGAACACATAGGGACATGTAGACACAAAATGAACTCTAGCCTTTGTCTCACTCCTATCTGTAGTGAGGTCATGAAAGACCTGGTGTTCCAATCTCCTCGTTTGATGAACACAACTCCAGTTGCCAGCTAGCATGGCCGCATCTGGATCCCATCCATCGTTTCGTGCAAAGCTACCAAAAGTTGCAGCAACCAACCAACGCAAGGAAAACCAGAGTATCCCCATGAGCGAGCCAAGCGCTGGTTCCTCCCCAAGGAAGACTTTTATTTAAAACCCAAAGACTTTTATTTAAAACCCAAAGTCGGGGTTTTCCTGATGGAACCAGAGGGCTTCCTAGGTTCTGGTCCCTTGGCTGGCCTCATTGCTGGCTTTCTATAATTGTAGCATTAAGGCATATGGAAAGATACCCGTTCACCCCATTCGGGCCATCTGAGCCTCAGGTTATTCTTCCATGTGTCCCAGGTAAGTGAGTACTTTCAAGTAAGTATAGGCTGCCTAAGCATCCTACGGGTAGCCTGCCAGAGTTTCCTGTGGCTGGCAGGTGGGGGGGGGGGGCGGGGGGTCGTGTGCTCAACCTTCAGTGCAAAATAGTATAGGGTCTGGTTCAGTTTGGTCTGGTTTTCTGCATGCGTGTGCATTCTCCATAAAGAGCTGGGGTGTCTTCATAAAGAGGGACATTGTAGAAAGTGGACAGTTTGTTTTCTGTTTTTAGTACATGCAAGGCTCTAGGACTTGAACCTTATGGGAGACACACAGAGACAGGCAGTGACAGAGGCAGAGGGAGAAGCAGGCTCCCTGTGGAGACCCCAATGCAAAAGTCGGGCCCCAGGACCCCAGGTTCACAACCTGACCCCAAGGCAGACACTCAACACAGAGTCACCAAGGCATCCCTATTCCTTTATTATTAAGGGAAGCAGACAGGCAACGTGTGTTCAGAGGAATGGAAATATAGTCCGCGTGCTGAGGTTTTTCTGAGCCATTTGGACCTGGGTCGGTGTGAAACTCAAGATAGCAGCACCCAGAAATGTTCAAGGCTGTTCTCTATATCCATTTCACAGATACTTGATTGAAAGTGGTGTTGTATGGCACATGTCTTTCTCTGATTGGGGTCTTGCAAGGCCCAGAGAGCTAAAGCCCCCAACCTCAAGGACTTAAAGTTGCAAGTGGGATGAAGAGATAGGGAGGCAGGCAGACAGGCAGGGCTGGAAAACCTGTACTCTGGTGAGTCCAGGTGTGACGAATATGGCCTGGCAGGGTGGCTGGAAGGCAGTCTGCTCCGGATCCACCATTTAACTCAGGACAGGCACCAAAGAGTGGCCTTGGGGATGTTTTTCTCCTCCTCCCTGGGATGGGGACATCTGCACTGCTAAGGGAAAGCCCCCCCTTCCTGCTGCCGGTGCATTGGAAACCACCTTGGCTACATTGGTTCTGGTTCCGTTTGCGGTTCCGGTCCCTGCCCCACAGAAAGGCCCACTTGGAAATGTCATCTGAGGCGTCCTTCCGCCCCCAACCCCAAAGACCTGGGACACCAGGTGATGGGAGCCATTCCTGATCAGATGTAGAAATGTCCACAAACCAAAACTCATCCTTCCTGCATCATCTCCCCATGACCTGGCACCATTTGTGGAGAGGGACTCTTTGTTTCGCTGCCACCGATACAGCAAATAAGGACAGTCCTGAACACAAGAACGGTCAAATGAGAATCAGTCCATCTTATCCTATTCCCTAGACGGGTATCATGGCATGTGTCTAGAGATAGAAGTAGAGTACAAGGTCATGTGTGGGAACCAGAGGAACACACAAGACCATGAGTGGCAATGGGAAGTAAGAGGGGTGGACTAGGGATGCCTGGGTGGCTCTGTGGTTGAGTGTCTGCCTTCAGCTTGGGGCCTGATCCCAGGATCTGGGATCAAGCCCCACATCGAGCTCTCTGCAAGGGAGCCTGCTTCTCCCTCTCCTTATGTCTCTGCTGCTCTCTGTCTCTCATGAATAAATAAATACATCCTAAAAAAGAAAAGTAGGTGCACCTTGAGGTGCACTCAAGGAAACTTGCACTCACATTTCACTATATAGCATTTCTTTGGCCCCTCCACTCCTGTAGAGATAGCTTCTACCTACCTTAGGTGAGAGGCTAGTGGAATCCTGCAGGGCAAGAATGCTTGTGTCTCAGATCTTCAGTACAGCACATTTCCATGGCACCTCCTCACTACAGTGGGGCCAGGTTCTAACTCCCATATGTGAAAAGCTAGTTGAAAGCTTCATTCAAGGAATGTTTCTTTCTGAGAGTTGAGCACAGGGCCTTCCCATTGGGCCTCCACACCTACTGTGCACTTAGGTTCTAAATCTCTTATGTTAGAGGCTTTTCAGAAGCTGCCTGCCAGGGACACTTGTTTCTCAGAGTTTAGTAGACCCCATTTCCCCCTAGCCTCCACAGATTCTTTTGATATAGGTTCTAATGCCAGTAGGTGAGAGTAGTTTCTACTCTCAGACTCAGGAGCATTGGTAGCTCACAGTTCCCTACATAGCATTTACATAAGCCCTCCACTCCTGTGGAGATAGCTTCCCCCTCCCCTAGGTGAGAGGTTAGTGGAAACCTGAAGGGCAGGAATGCTTGCATCTCAGAGTTCATTACAGTGCATTTCCATCACACCTCTTCACCTACAGTGGAACTAGGTTCTAACTCCCATAGGTGAGAGGCTAGATGAAAGCTGCATTCAAGGAACGTTTCTTTCTTTCTTTTTTTTTTTTTTTTTTTTTTTTAATATGGAACGCTTCACGAATTTGCGTGTCATCCTTGCTCAGGGGCCATGCTAATCTTCTCTGTATCGTCAAGGAACGTTTCTTTCTGAGAGTTCAGGACAGGGCCTTTCCATTGACCTCCACACCTACTGTGGACATAGGTTCTAACTCCTTTAATTTACAGGCTTGTCAGAAGCTGCCTGCAAGGAACGCCTTTTCTCAGAGTTCAGTAGACTGCATTTCCCTCAAGCTTCCGCAGGTTCTTTTGATATAGGTTCTAATGCCAGTAGGTGAGAAGGTAGTGGAAAGCTATAGAGCAGGAATGCTTGGGTCTCAGAATTCAGTACAGCACATTACCATGGCACCTCCTCACCTACAGTGGAGCTAGGTTCTAGCTCCCTTAGGTGAGGGTCTAGTTGAAAGCTGTGTTCAAGGAATGCTTCTTTCTGAGTGTTGAGCACAAGGACTTTCCACTGGGCCTCCACACCTACTGGGGATATAGGTTCTAACTCCCTTATGTTAAAGGCTTGTCAGAAGCTGCCTGCAAGGAACGCTTATTTCTAAGAGTTCAGTAGACCACATTTCCATTGAGGCTCCTCAGTTTCTTTTGATATAGGTTCTAATGCTGGTAGGTGAGAGGGTAGTGGAAAGGTGAACGTAGGGAACATAGCATTTCCATGGCCACTGCAATCCTGTGGAGATAGATTCTACCCCCCATAGGTGAGAGAATAGTGGAAAGCTGCAAGGCAGCTTATGTCTCAGAGTTCAGTAGAGTGCATTTCCATGGCACCTCCTTACCTAAGTTGAGCTAGCTTCTAACTCCCATAGGTGAGAGGTTAGTTGAATGCTGCATTTAAGGAATGCTTCTTTCTGCAGTTGAGCAAAGGGCCTTCCCATTGGGCTTCCACACCTACTGTGGACATAGCTTCTAACTCCCTTACATTAGAGGCTTGTCAGAAACTGCCTGCAAATTGGGATCCCTGGGTGGCTCGGTGGTTTGGCACCTACCTTTAGCCCCAGGCATGATCCTGGAGTCCTGGGATCGAGTCCTGCATCAGGCTCCCTGGGTGGAGCCCACTTCTTCCTCTGCCTGAGTCTCAGCCTCTCTCTCTCTCTTTCTCTGTGTCTCTCATGAATAAAAAAAAAAAAAAAAGAAAAGAAAAGAAAAGAAAAGAAAAGAAAAGAAAAGAAAAGAAAACTCCCTGAAAGGAACGCTTGTTTCTCAGAGTTCAGTAGGCCGCATTTCACTCAAGCCTCCACAGGTTCTTCTGATATAGGTTCTAATGCTGGTCAGTGAGAGAATAGTGGAAGGCTACAATCCAGGAACACTGGTGGCTCACAGTTGACTACTAACTGGCCCCTCCAGTCCTGTAGACATAGTTTCTACCTCCTTTGGTGAGAGGCTAGTGGAAAGCTGTGGGGCAGGAATGCTTGTTTCTCAGAGTTTAGTACAGTGCATTTCCAATGCCGCCTCCTCACCTACAGTGGAGCTAGGTTCTAACTCCCATAGGTGAGAGGCTCTTGAAAGCTGCATTCAAGGAATGCCTCTGAGAATTGAGCACAAGGCCTGTCCCTTGGGCCTCCCCACAATTGTGGACATAGCTTCAAACTCCCTTACATTAGAGGCTTGTCAGAAGCTGCCTGCAAGGAATGCCTTCTATGAGAGTTCAATAGGCTGCATGTCCCTCGAGCCTCCACAGGTGCTTTTGATATAGTTTTAATGCTGGTAGGTGAATGGAAAGCTGCATTCAAGGAATGCTTCTTTCTGGGGGCGGGCAAGATGGTCGAAGTGTATGGGTCCTCAACTCACCTGGTCCCACCAACTTACCTAGATAACCTTGAAAACATCCTGAACATCTACGAATTCAACCTGAGATTTAAAGAGAGAACAGCCAGAATGCTACAGAGAGAAGGGTTTTCATTTCTAGCAAGGTAGGAAGGTGGGAAAAATAAATAATTGAAAAGAATCAATTGGGGGAGGGGTACTGAGAAGAGCCAGGCTAAAGGGAGGCAGCGAAAGCCTTTGGAACAGCAAAGCCCAGGCCTGGAGAAGCCTGAACTTTAAAATTCCACACGAGACTTTTCTCGGACAGAAAAGTGCTTAGCAGGGAAATCAGACAGAATCCCAGGAGGGGCAGTGAAGCCCCCAGTTTCCAGGAGTCACTAATAGAGGAAGTGCACCTGGGGGAAAGCATACCACAAACTGTGGACAGATCTCGGTGAAGGGCTGGAGCACCCAGCCTGAGGGGTGTTTTGGAGAAGCCAGTAGGTTAGGCAGGCCAGCTCTGGATAGAGGTGTCTGTGTCCTGCTGCCTTCAGGAGCTGTCCCCCCCTCCCCCCGGGAGCGTGGTTCCAGCAGCACAGGGCCCCAGATCCCAGGGTGCCAAGCAGACAAAGCCCACGATCCTGCAATCCCCCCAGGATAGGCAGAAGCGGGGAGGGCACAGGAGAGCGAGACCTCTCCTGCCACTGGGCACCCCCAAGGTGTGCAGATCAGTGCCCCCATGCCACCCTGGGAGCATATTGGCCAGTGCGGACTGGGAGACTGCGTTAGTTACTGTGGGGAGTTGACTCCAGAACTGGAGTTCTGCTGCTGCCAGTGGTGTTGTTCCTCCTTGTCACCTTGTGCCTGGGAGAGGCGGGGCCGCCAGGAAACAGAGGCCTCCCAGGGTATAAAGCTCCCACTGAGCCTGTCACCTGGCAGAGGGCAGGGCATCTCTCCCAGGCACACACACCTGAGAATCAGCATAGCAGGTGCCTCCCCCAGAAGACCAGCTGGAAGGACAGGGAAGAGCAAGTTCTTGACCAAACAGTGCTGGAAAGCTCCAGGGGAAGTTGAGGGATTTATAATATATAGAATTAGAGGGTCCTCCCCTTTTTAAAAATGTTATCCCTTTTTTCAGTACAACTCGTTATTATATCAGACTAAAAAATTCCAATATTTTTTCTCTTTTCCCACCTTAACTACAATATTTTACTACCTCTTCCTTTTTAAATTTCTTCCTTTTTGACTTTCATATTTCTACAATTATGTGTCTTACATATATTTTTCACTTCCGGATTCTGTTCAACATACTCAATTTAATTTTGGGAGATATATGAGATGTGTTTCTTTGTTTTGTGTTTTTTGTTTTCTCAGCCTCATTTTGCTCTACAGTGGCAGAAGTTAATACCTTCTAAAACATGACCAGCATGCACACAGAACCAAGTGGAATACCTTGCTGGTTCATTCTGTGAGATTATATTCTCTCTTCATCGTATTTATGTTTTGATGGTCAATGTTGGGGCTTTCTACCAGTATTTCTGGTATATATAAATTTGAGACTGAGCATCTTTTAACATACAGAACTTAGTACACCATAACCAAAAGGATTACCCTCTAGGACCCTTCAGGTAGACTACATTCTCCCTCTGCTACAACTTCTTCACCATGACCATCTCCTGTCCCCCCCCCCCCTTTTTCTTCTCTTTTTCCTCTTTACTTCTGTCTTTTCTATTCTTTTTTTCTTTTTCTTTTTTCTTCTTTGGGATTCTTGGCCTTTTACTTTTTACAACTTTGTTTTAAAATATTGTTTTTCACTTTAGTGGTCCTTTTGTTTTATTTTGTTCTGATCTTTGTTTTCATTTTCGGGTCTCTAACCTCGTCAGAATCATCAGGGGTGAAATTTACTTAGGTCGCGGTTGATATTCTTGACTCAGCCCGCTCATACAGCCACTCTGCACTGAGCAAAATGACTAGAAGGAAGAACTCACCACAAAAGAAAGAATCAGAAACAGGACTCTCTGCCACAGAGTTACAGAATTTGGATTACAATTTGATGTCAGGAAGCCAATTCAGGAGCACAATTATACAGCTACTGGTGGCTCTGGAAAAAAAGCATAAAGGAATTAAGAGATTCATGACTGCAGAATTTAGATCGAATCAGGCCAAAATTGAAAATCCATTAAATGAGATGCAATCCAAACTGGAGGTCCTAATGACGAGGGTTAATGAGGTAGAAGAATGAGTGAGTGACATAGAAGACAAGTTGATGGCAAGGAAGGAAGCTGAGGAAAAAAGAGAAAAACAATTAAAAGATCAGGAGGAAAGGTTAAGAGAAATAAATGACAGCCCCAGAAGGAAAAATCTACATTTAATTCGGGTTCCAGAGGACACTGAAAGGGACAGAGGACCAGAAAGTGTATTTGAACAAATCATAGCTGAGAACTTCCCTAACTTGGAGAGGGAAACAGGCATTCAAATCCAGGAGATAGAGAGATCCCACCCTAAAATCAATAAAAACTGTTCAACACCTTGACATTTCATAGTGAAACTTGCAAATTCCAAAGATAAAGAGAAGATCCTTAGAGCAGCAAGAGACAAGAGATCCCTAAATTTATGGGGAGAAGAAGTATTAGGTTAACAGCAGACCTCTCCACAGAGACCTGGCAGGCCAGAAAGGGCTGGCAGGATATATTCAGGGTCCTAAATGAGAAGAACATGCAGCCAAGAATACTTTATCCAGCAAGGCTCTCATTCAGAATAGAAGGAGAGATAAAGAACTTCCAAGATAGGCAGAAACTGAAAGAATATGTGACCACCAAACCAGCTCTGCAAGAAATATTAAGGGGGACTCTGTAAAAGAAAGAGCAAGTCCAAGGAAACAATCCACAAAAATTGGGACTGAATAGGTATTATAATGACACTAAATTCTTATCTTTCAATAGTAACTCTGAACGTGAATGGGCTTAATGACCCCATCAAAAGGCACAGGGTTTCAGACTCGATAAAAAAGCAAGACCCATCTATTTGCTGTCTACAGGAGACTCATTTTAGACCTAAGGACACCTCCAGCCTGAAAATCAAAGGTTGGAAAACCATTTACCATTCAAATGGTCCTCAGAAGAAAGCAGGGGTAGCCATCCTCATATCAGATAAATTAAAGTTTATCCCAAAGACTGTAGTAAGAGATGAAGAGGGACCCTATATCATACTTAATGGGTCTATCCAACAAGAAGATCTAACAGTCATGAATATTTATGCCCCTAATGTGGGAGCTGTCAAGTATATCAATTAATAACCCAAGGAAAGACATGGATAATAATACACTAATAGTGGGAGACTTCAACACAGCACTTTCTGCAAATGACAGATATTCTAAGCACAACATCTCCAAAGAAACAAGGGCTTTAAAAGATACACTGGACGAGATGGATTTCACAGATATATACAAAACTTTCCATCTGAACACAACTGAATACACATTCTTCTCAAGTGCAAATGGAACTTTCTCCAGAATAGACCACATACTGGGTCACAAATCAGGTCTCAACTGATACCAAAAGATTGGGATTGTCCCCTGCATATTTTCAGATCACAATGTTTTGAAACTAGAATTTAATCACAAGAAGAAATTTGGAAGAAACTCAAACACGTGGAAAAAAAACAAACAAACACATGGAGGTTAAAGAGCATCATACTAAAAGATGAATGGGTCAACCAAGAAATTAGAGAAGAATTAAAAAGATTTATGGAAACTAATGAAAATGAAGATACAACCGTTCAAAAACTTTGGGATACGGCAAAAGCAGTCCTAAGAGGGAAATACATTGCAATACAAGTTTCCCTCAAAAAATTGGAAAAAACTCAAATACACAAGTTAACCTCGCACCTAAAGGAACTGGAGAGAGAACAGTAAATAAAGTCTACACCAAATGGAAGGAGAGAGTTAATAAAGATTCGAGCCAAACTCAATGAAATAGAGACCACAAGAAGTGTAGAAGAGATCAACAAAACCAGTAGTTGGTTCTTCGAAAGAATTAATACAATAGATAAACCATTAGCCAGCATTACTTAAAAAAAAAAGAGGGAAGACTCTAATAAAATCATTAAAGAAATAGAAGAGATCACAACCAACACCAAGGAAATACAAACGTTTTTAAAAAGTATTATGAGCAGCTATATGCCAATAAATTAGGCAATCTAGAAGAAATGGATGCATTTCTGGAAAACTACAAACTATCAAAACTGGAACAGGAAGAAATAGGAAACATGAACAGGCCGATAACCAGGGAGGAAATTGAAGCAGTCATCAAAAACCTCCCAAGTTAAAAATTCCAGGGCCAGATGGCTTCCCAAGGGAATTCCATCAAACATTTAAAGAAGAAACCATACCTATTCTACTAAAGCTGTTCTGAAGGATAGAAAGGGGTAGAATACTTCCAAACCATTTTATGAGGCCAGCATCACCTTAATTTGAAAACCAGACAAATACCCCATCAAAAAGGAGAATTATAGATGAATATCCCTGATGAACACAGGTTCTCAACAAGATACTAGCTAATAGGATCCAACAATACATTAAGAAGATTATTCACCATGACCAAGTGGGATTTATCCCTGGGATGCAAGGTTAGTTCAACACTTGTAAAACAATCAACGTGATAGATCACATCAACAAGAGAAAAAACAAGAACCATATGATCCTCTCAATAGATGCAGAGAAAGCATTTGACAAAGTACAGCATCCATTCCTGATCAAAACTCTTCAGAGTGTAGGGATAGAGGGAACATTCCTCACCATCTTAAAAGCCATCTATGAAAAGCCCACAGCAAATATCATTCTCAATGGGGAAACACTGAGAGTCTTTCCCCTAAGATCAGGAACGTGACAGGGATGTCCACTCTCACCACTGCTATTCAATATAGTACCAGAAGTTCTAGCCTCAGCAATCAGACAACAAAAAGAAATAAAGGCATTCAAATTGGCAAAGAAGAAAGTCAAACTCTCCCTCTAGATTCTACCTACCATAGGTTAGAGGCTAGTGGAAAGCTACATGGCGGGAATGCTTGTGTCTCAGATTTCAGTACAGTGCCTTTCCATGGCACCTCCTCACCTACAGTGAAGCTCCATTCTAACTCCCATAGTTGAGAGGGTAGTGGAAAGCTGCATTTAAGAAACGCTTCTTTCTGAGAGTTGAGCACAGGACCTTTCCATTGGGCCTTTGCGCCTACTGTGGATATAGGTTCTAACTCCCTGTTAGAGGGTTGTCAGAAGCTGCCTGCAAAGAAAGCTTGTTTCTTGAGAGTTGAGGAAAGCTGCACTCAGACATGGTTGGTTGCTCACTGCTCACTATGTAGCATTTCCATGGACCCTATGTTCTTGTGGAGATGGCTTGTACCTCCCTTAGGTGAGAGGCTAGGGGAAAGCTGCAAGGCCAGAATGCTTGTGTCTCAGAGTTCAGTACAGTGCATTTCCATGGCACTTTCTCACCTAAAGTGGAGGTAGGTTCTAACTCTGATAGGTGTGAGACTAGTTGAAAAATGCATTCAAGAAATGCTTCTTTCTGAGAGTTGAGAACAGAGCCTTTCATTGGGCCTCCACAACTACTGTAGATGAAGGTTCTAACTCCCTTTTGTTAGGGGCTTGTTAGAAGCTGACGGCAAGGAATGCTCACTTCTCAGAGTGCAGGAGGCCACATTTCCCTCGGGCCTCCACAGGTTCTTTTGATATAGATTCTGATCCCAGTAGGTGAGACGGTAGTGGAAAGCTGCATTCAAGGAACACTGGTTGCTCACAGTTAACTACATAGCATTTCCTTGGCCCCTCCACTCATGTGGAGATAGCTTCTACCTCCCTTAGGTGAGAGGCTAGTGGAAAGCTGCATGGTAGGAATGCTTGTGTCTCAGTTTCCTACAGTGCATTTCCATCACACCTACAGTGGAGCTAGGTTCTAACTCCCATTAGGTGAGAAGCTAGTTTCAAGCTATGTTCAAGGAATGCTTCTTTCTGAGAGTTGAGCACAGGGTCTTTCCATTGGCCCTCCACACCCACTGTGGACATAGCTTTTAACCTCCTTATACTATAGAGCCCTCAGGAAACTGCCTGCAAGGAATGCTTGTTTCTCAGAATTCAGTAGTCTGCATTTCCCTAGAGCCTCTAGTGGTGCTTTTGATTTACATTCTAATGCTGGTAGTTGAGAGAGAGGAGGAAAGCTGCACTCAAGGAGTGCTTGTTGCTCACAGATCACTCACTACATAGCATTCCTATGGCCCTTCCAACCTTGTGGAGATAGCTTCTATGTCCCCTTAGTAGACAAACTAGGTGAAAGCTGCAAAGCAGCTTGTGGGGAGACATGCTAGAAATCCCTTCTTCGAGAAGCTAGCCCTCTGGGAAGGCTGGAGCCTGAGAACTCAGGCCAGCTCCATTCCATTACGCCCCCACAATTGCTGCAGAGGCAGGGTCTCACAGGCCTCCAGGAGAGACCTAGGGTTGTATTTATTCAAGAAGAGCTTTGTCCTCACAGGGAAGTAGCCTGCTTTCCCTTGGCGCCACCAGCACTGCTGAAGACCCCTACTCCCACACTCTGAGGTGCAAAGTTCCTCTCCAGGTGACACTCCAGGAAGACCTAGGTCCCCTAGATGTGGACAGCACATTCCAGGGCTCCTCCAAACTTCCTGAGGAGCCAACTTCTCAAGCCCTTCCTGGAGAGGCCAGTGGAAAGCTGCCCTCACTGGCCCCTTGGGCCCAGGATTCAGGACAGCGAGTTCCATTGGGTCTGTGACCTAAGGTGGGGCCAGGGCCACCTCCAACCTAGGGGTGGGGAGCTAGCTGAACATTTCCCTCAAGGAATGCTAGTTCTTCAGCATTCAGGAGGTCACAGGGTCATTTCACCTCCACAACCGCTGTGGAGAGGGTGTGCTAACTCGCCCCTGTGACAGACTTCTGGTCAGCTGGAGGCCAGGAAAGCTGCTTTCTCAGTGAAAAGTATCTGGCCTCTCCCCTTGCCACTCCCCCACCGAGTGTGTACCTAGCTGCTAACCTCATTCAGCTGTGAGGGATGGTATGTTGAAAGATTCACACTGGGAGTGCCTGGTTCTAACACTGAAGCCCACAGTTAGTTTTGCCACTGCCCAGGGTCCTCTGTCTCCTGGGCTGAGAGGTTCAACTTTCCTCCTGTGGAGGAAGGGGCCTGTGGAGAGCTGCACTCAGGAAATGTGGTGTTGCAGAAGCACTCCAGCACTTGGGACAGCCACTCCACACCCTCTGGGGAGACAGTTTAGAATTCTCTTCATCAAGCAACTAGCTTTCTAGGAAGGTCTGAGCCTCAGAACTCAGGCCAGCTCATCTCCATTGCACCCCCACAATGGCTAGGGAGGCAGGGTCTCACAGGCCTCCAGGAGATGTGTACCGGTGAGCTTAGTTAGGGAGAGCTTTCTCCTCACAGGAAAGTAGCCTGCTTTCCCTTGGTGCTGCCACCATTGCTGAGACACCTGTTCTCACACCCTGAGGTGAGAAGCTAATCTCCAGGGGGCAATCCAGGAAAGCCGAGGTCCCCAAGACATGGCCCCTCCAGGGCCCCTCCAAAATTCCTGAGGAGGTAGCTTCTGAAGCCCTTCCTGGAGAGACCAGTGGAAAGTTGCCCTCACTGGCCCCTTTGGCCCAGTGTTCAGGACAGTGAGTTCCATTGGGTCTGTCTCCTAAGGTGGGGCCAGGAGCAACTCCCACGGCAGGGGGGCAGGGGGGCTAGCTGAAAGATTCCCTCAAGGAAGGCTACATCCTCAGCGTTCAGTAGGTCTCAGGGTCATTTCACCTCCACAACCACTGTGGAGATGGTGTGTTAACTCACCCCAGTGACAGACTCGTGGTTACCTGAATGCCATGAAAGCTGCTTTCTCATTGAAAAGTACCTGGCCTCTGCCTTTGCCTGTTCACAACCGAGGGTAAAGCTAGCTGCTAACCTCCCTCAACTATGAGGGGAACATGTTGAAAAGTTCCCTCTGGAAGGGCCTGTTTCTCACACTGAAGACCACAACCTTACCTCTGCCCAGGTTCCTAGATCTGCTGGGCAGAGAGGTTCAACTTTTCTCACGGAAGTGGCCTGTAGAGACCTGTACTCTAGGAAGTGTGATGTCCCAGAGGCCCTCTAGCGCTTGGGGCAGCCCCTCCACACACTCTGGGGTGACAGGTTTGAACTACCCTCATCGAGAAGCTAGAAATTTAGGAAGGCCTGAGCTACAGAACACAGGCCAGCTCATTTCCATTTCGCTCCCATACCTCCTTGGGAGGTGGAGTCTCACAGGCCTCCAAGTGAGCTTAGTCAGGGAGAGATTTATCCTCACAGTAAAGTAGCCTGCTTTCCATTAGCGCCGCCACTGCCACTGAAACACCTGTTTCCACACCCTGAGGTGAGAAGCTAGTGTCCAGGGAGTAATCCAGGAAGGCCTAGGTCCCCTAGAGGTGGACAGCACATTCCAGGGCCCCTGCAAACTTCCTGAGTAGCTGGCTTCTCAAGCCCTTCCTGGAGAGGCTGGTGGAAAGCTGTCCTTGCTGTCCCCTTGGCCCCAGGGTTCAGGATAGTGAGTTCCATTGGGTCTGTGGCCTCAGGGGAGTCCAGGGTCATGTCCCACCTAGGCAGGGCTACCTGAAATTTTCTCCCAAGGAAGGCTAGTTCCTTAGCATTCAGGAGGTAGGAGGGTCATTTCACCTCCACAGCCACTGTGCAGAGAGTATGCGAACTCACCAACGTGACAGGTTCATGGTCATCTATAGGCCAGGAAAGCTGCTTTCTCATTGAAAACTACCTGACCTATGCCCTTGACCCTCCCTTACTGAGGGTAGAGATAGCTACTAAACTCCCTCAGCTGTGAGGGATGACTTGTTGAAAGGCTTCTCTGGAAGGACCTGTTTCTCACACTGAAGCCCACAGCCTTGCCACTGCCCAGGCTCCTCTGTCTGCTGGGCTGAGGTTCGATTTTTCTCACAGGAGTGGCCAGTGGAGACCTGCACTCTTGGAACTGTGATGTCCCAGAGGCCCTCCAGCGCTTGGGGCAGCCCCTCCACACCCTGTAGGGAGACAGTTTTGAACTCCCTTCATTGAGAAGCTACCCTTCTAGGAAGGCCGAACCTCAGAACACAGGCCAGCTCGTTTCCATTGTGCCCCCACATCTGGGGTGGGGGGGAGTCTTACAGGCCTCTGGGAGAGGCCTATGGGTGAGCTTAGGGAAAAATTTGTCCTCAGAGGAAAGTAGCTGCCACCACTGCTGAGACACCTCTATCCATACCCTGAGGTGAGAAGCTAGTCTGCAGTTTGCACTCCAGGAAGGCATAGGGCCCTTAGAGGTGGACAGCACTCTCCAGGCCCCCCCCCCCAACTTCCTGAGGAGCTGGTTTCTCAAGCCCTTCCTGGAGAAGCCAGTGGAAAACTGCCCTACCTGGGACCTTAGGTCCAGGGTTCAAGACAGCGAGTTCCATTGGGTCTGGGGCCTAAGGTGGGGCCAGGGTCACCTCCCACCCATGAGGAGCCTAGCTGAAAGCTTCCATCAAGGAAGGCTACTTCCTCTGCGTTTAGGAATTCCCAGGGTCATTTCACTTCCACAACCACTGTGGTGAGGTTGTGCTCAATCTATCTGGTGACAGATTTGTGGTCAGCTGCAGGCCAGGAAAGCTGCTTTCTCCGTGTAAAGTACAGGGCCTCTGCCCTTGCCCCTCCCCCACCGAGGGTGGAGCTTACTGCTAATATCTCTCAGCTGTGAGGGCAGGCATGTTGACAGGTTCCCCCTGGGGGGGCCTGAGCCTCAGACTGAAGCCTAATGTCTTGCCACTATCCAGGCTCCTCTGTCTGCTGGGCTGAGTGGTTCGACTTTCTTCACCAAAGGGGCCAGTGGAGAGCTGCACTCAAGGAACTGTGGTGTGCCAGGGCCCTTTCATCGCTTTGGGACCACATCTCCACACCTTGTGGGGAGACAGGTTTGAACTCCCTTCATCCAGAAGGTACCCTTCTAGAAAGGCCTGAGCTCAGAACACAGGCCAGCTCATTTCCAGGGCGCCTCCACAGCTGCTTGTGAGGCACGGTGTCTCAAGCTTCTGACAGAGGCCTAGTGGCGAGCTTAGTCAGAGAGAGCTTTATCCTCAGGAGAAAGTAGCCTGATTTCCCTTGGTGCTGCCACCACCACTGAGACACCAGTTCCCACTCCCTGGAGTGAGATACTAGCCACCAGGGGGCACTCCAGGAAGGCCTAGTCCCCTAGACAGGAACAGTGGGTTCCAGGCTTCTCTGAACTTCCAGAGTAGCTGGCTTCTCAAGCCCTTTCTGGAGGGGCCAGGGGAAAGCTGCTCTCACAGGACTCTTGGGCCCAGTATTCAAAGTAGCAGTTCCATTGGGTCTCAGGCCTAGGGTGGGGCCAGAGCCACCTCCCACCTAGGCGGTGCTAGCTGAAAGTTTCCCTCAAGGAGGCTACTTGCTCTGTGTAGGAATTCCCAGGGTCGGGCCGCCTGGGTGGCTCAGCGGTTAAGCCTCTGCCTTCGGCCCAGGGCGTGATCCTGGAGTCCCCGAGTCCCAGTCGGGCTCCCTGCATGGAGCCTGCTTCTCCCTCTGCCTGTGTCTCTGCCTCTCTTTCTGTGTCTCTCATGAATAAATAAAATCTTAAAAAAAAAAAAAAAGGGAATTCCCAGGGTCATTTCACCGCTGCAACCACTGTGGAGAAGTTGTGATAACTCACTGTGGTGTCAGATTCTTTGTCAGCGGCTGACCCGGAAAGCTGCCTTCTCAGTAAAAAGCACCTGGCCTCGCCCCTTACCCCTCCCCCACGGTGGTTGGCGCTGGCTGCTAACGTCCCTCAGTCCCTCAGTGGTGAGGTGAGGGCGGGCCCTGTGAAAGGTTCCTGGAAGGCCTGGGTCTGAGGGGCAGGGCCAGATGCGGGAGAGTAGGGTCCTCAACCCGCCTGGCCCCACCAACTTACCTAGACAACTTTCAAATCATCCTGGACACCTATGAATTCGACCTGAGATTTAAAGAGAGAACGGCCAGAAGGCTACAGAGAGAAGGGTTCTAGCTTCTAGCAAGGTAGGAAGGCGGGAAAATAAAACTAAAAAAGAATCAGGTGGGGGAGGGGCACCGCAAGGAGCCGGGCTGAAGCGAGGCGGCAGAGCCTGCGGGGTAGGAAAGCCCAGCCCTGGAGAAGGAGAAGTGGTAACTCTAAAAGTCCGCGCTGGATTTTTCCCAGACGGAAAAGTGCTTAGCAGGGAGATTGGGCAGAAGTGCGGGAGGGGCAGGGAAGCCTTCGGATTCCTGGATTCCCAGTCACTATCCGGGGAAGGGCGCCGGTAACCGGTCCCACCTCTGGAAAGGGCTGGAGCGCACAGCCCTCGGGGCATTAGGAAGAATGGTTCATTCTGTGAGACTCTATTCTCTCTTCATTCCCGTTCTGTCCCCTTTTATCTCGTTTATGTTTTGGTGGTCAGTGTTGGGGCTTTCTATCAGTGTATTGCTTGTTTATAAATTTGGGACTGAACATCTTCTAACATACAGCACTCAACACACTGGGAACCAAGAGGATCACCCTCTAGAGCCCGCAGGGAGACTACACTCTCCCTCCATCACAACTTCGCCACCACCACCATCTCCCAGTCCCTCCCCCTTTTTCCTTTTTCCTCTTTACTTTTTTTCATTTTGTTTTGTTTTTCTTTTTTTCCTTCTTCTTTGGGATTTTTGGCCTTTTGTTTTTTACTACTTTGTTTTAAAACTTGTTTTTCATTTTAGTGGTCCTTTTGTTTTCTTTTGTTTTGATCTTCATTTTCATTTTCAGGTCTCACACCTCGTCAGAATCATCTAGGCTGAAATTTACTCAGGTGGTGATTAATACTCTTGACTCAGCCGGCTCATACACCCACTCTGCACTGAGCAAAATGTCTAGAAGGAAGAACTTTACCACAAAAGAAAGATTCAGAAACAGCGCTCTCTGCCCCACAGTTACAGAATATGGATTACAATTCAATGTCAGGAAGCTAATTCAGAAGCAAATTATAAAGCTACTGGTGGCTCTGGAAAATAGCATGAAGGACTCTAGAGACCTTGGTACTGCAGAATTGAGATCTAATCGGGCCGAAATTAAAAATAAATTAAATGATATGCAATCCAAACTGGATGTCCTAACGGCTAGGGTTAATGAAGTGGAAGGAGGGCCTGGTTCTCAGACTGAAACCCACAGTCTTGCCACTGCCCAGGTTCCTCTGTCTGCTGGGGTGAGAGGCTCAGCTTTCCTCAGGGAAGGGTCCAGTGGACAGCTGCACTCAAGGAACTGTGGTGTCCCAGAGGCCCTCCAGTGCCCACAGTTTGTGGGGAGACAGGTTTGAACTCCCTCCATCTTGAAGCTAGCCTTCTAGGAGGACCTGAGCCTCAGAACTCAGGCCAGCTCATTTCTCTTATGCCCCATATAACCTCTGGGGAGGTGGGGTCTCACAGGCCTCTGGGAGAGGGAGCCCTAATGGTGAGCACATTCAGGGAGAGGTTTGTCCTCAGAGGAAAGTAGCCTGTTTCCCTTGGTGCCGCCACCACTGCTGAGACACCTGTTCCCACTCCCTGCGGTGAGAAGCTAGATGCCAGGGGGAACTCCAGGAAGGCCTAAGTCCTCTACAGGTGCACAGCGCCTTCCTAGGCCCCTCCAAACTTCCTGAGGAGCTGGCTTCTCAAGCCCTTCCTGGAGACAGCAGTGGAAAGCTGCCCCACAGGGCCCTTGGGCCCAGGGTTCAGGACAGAGTTCCTTTGGTCCTTGACTGGCCTAAAGTGGGGCCAGGGCCTACCTCCTAACTGGGAGAGGCTAGCTGAAAGTTTCCCTCAGGGAACTCTAATTCCTCATCTTTCGCAGGATCATTTCATCTCCACAACCACTTTGAGAGGTTGTGCTAACTCACCTCGGTGACAGATTCGTGGTCACTGCAGACCAGAAAAGCTGCTTTCTCAGTGAAAAGTACCTGGTCTCTGCCCTTGACCCTGCCCACCGATGGTGGAGCTTGCTGCTAACCTCCCTCAGATGTGAGGGTGAGCATGATGAAATGTTCCCTCCAGGAGGGCCCAGTTCTCAGACTGAAGCCCAGTGTCTTGCTACTATCCAGGCTCCTCTGTCTGCTGGGCTGAGAGATTCGACTTTCCTCATGGAAGGCACCTGTGGAGAGCTGCACTCGAGGAACTGGTGTCCCAGAGGCCCTACACCACCTTTGGACTGCTCCACCAAAGATTCAGGGAAGACAGGTTGAAACTCCATTGAATACCTAGCCTTCTGAGAAGGCCTGGGCCTCAGAACTGGAGCCTTCTCATTTCTATTAGGGCCCCACAGCTGCTGGGTAGGCAGGGTCTCACAGGCCCTGAGAGAGGTCTAGTGGTGAGCTTACTCAAGGAGTGCTTTGTCTTCAGTGGCAAATGGCCTGCTTTCCCTTGGCACAGCCACCACTGCTGAGACACTTGTTCTACCTCCCCGAGGTGCGATGCTAGTCACACTGTGCACTCCGGAACGCCTATGTCACTTACAGGTGAACAGGGCCTTCCAGGCCCCTCCAAACTTCCTGAAGAGCTGGCTTCTTAAGTCTTTCCTGGAGAGGCCTAGACAGCTGCTTTCATGTGACCCTTGGGCACAGGTTCAGGACAGTGAGTGCCGTTGGGTCTCTGCCTTAGGGTGGAGCCAGGGCATACCTCCCAACCAAGTAGGGGCTATCTGAAAGTTTCATTAAAGAAATACTCATTCCTCAGCGTTCAGTAGGTACAATGGTTTTTCACCTCCACACCAACTGTGGAGAAGGTGTGCTAACTCACTTCGGTTCTTCACCGTTGTAAGCTGCAGGCCAGGAAATCTGCTTTCTCACTGAAAAGTACCTGGCCTCTCCACTTTGCCTCCACCACCAAGGCTGGAGCTAGCTGTTAACCTCCCTCAGGTGTGAGGGCAACTTTAAAGTTTCTATCGGGGACTGCTTGGTTCTCAGTCTGAAGGCCACAGCCTTGCACTACCCAGTCTACCCTGCTGGGGTGAGAGGTTCGACTTTCCTCATGGAAGGCACCAGTGGAGTGCTGCACTCAAGGAACTGTGGTGTCCCAGAAGCCCTCCTGCGCTTTGGACTGGCCCTCCAAACCTTCCGGGGAGACAGTTTTGAACTCCCATCATTGAGAAGCTAGCCTTCTGGGAAGGCCTGAGCCTCAGAGCATCAGGCCAGCTCATTTACATTGCGCTCCCATGGCTGCTGTGCAGGCAGTGTCTCACAGGCCTCTGGGAGGGCTTACTGGTGAACTTAGTCATGGAGAGCTTTGTACTCACAGGAATGTCGCCTGCTTTCCCTCGCACCAGGACAACTGCTGAGACACCTGTTCCAACTCCCTGAGGTGAGAGGATAGCCACTACAGGAAAGCCTAAGTCTCCTGGAGGTGGACAGGGCCTTCCAAGGCCCCTCAAAACTTCCTGAGGAGATGGCTTCTCAAGCCATTCCAGGAGAGGCCAGTGGAAAGGTGCCTTCATGGTACCCTTGGGCCCAGGGTTCAGGAGAATGAGGGCCATTGGGTCTCCTGCCTAAGGTGAAGCCAGACCATAAATACCACCTGGGAGGGGCTAGCTGAATATTTCGCTCAAGGAATAATAATAGTTCTTCAGTGTTCAGTATGTCGCATGGTCTTTTCACCTCCACACCAACTTTGGAGAGGGTGTGCTAACTCACCCCAGTGTCAGACTTGTTGTAAGCAGAAGGCCAGGAAAGCTGCTTTCTCAGTGAAAAGTATCAGGCCTCTCCACTGGTCCTCCACCACCAAGGCTGGAGCTAGCTGCTAACCTCTCTGAGCTGTGAGGGCTCGTTGAAAGGTTCCCTCAGGGAGGGCTTGGTTCTCAGACTGAAGCCCCCAGCCTTGCCACTGCCCAGGCTCATCTACTAGGCTGACAGGTTCAACCTTCCCCACAGCTGGGGCCAGTGGAGAGCAGCACTCAAGGAGCTGTGGTATCTCAGAGGCCCTACAGTGCTTTTGGACCACCCCTCCAAACATTCTGGGGAGAAAGGTTTAAGCCCTTCATTGAGAAGTTCTCATTCTGGGAAGCCTCAGAGCTCAGGCCAGCTCATTTCCATTGCACCCCCACTGGTCCTGGGTAGTCAGGGTCTTATAGGCCTCTAAGAGAAGCCTAGTGTGAGCTTAGTATGGGAAAGCTGCTGTGAGGAAGGGGGTTAAAATAGGCATTCACTAGATAAATCCAGTTCTGGGATCCATACAGTTCCCCACCCCGGGGTGGGGCTGGAAAAGAGGTAAATATTGATCATGAACTTGTCCAGGATATTAAGGGGAAAAGGAAAACAATGGGCAGAACTTCCTTTGGCATGTTCAACACTTTTTTTCTTTCTTTTTCCTTTTGGTTTGCTTTGTTTGGTTTGTTTTTCTAGTCCAGGTATTTGAGGGTACCTGACTGGCTCCATGTGACCCTTGATTGGTGGGAGTCATGAGTTCCAGCCAGCACCATGTCTGTTGGATGGGTGTAGAGATCACTTGAAACTAGAAAGCTTTTGGACGCCTGGGTGGCTTGCCTGTTGAGGCTCTCTCTTGGCTCCAGGTGTATTCTGGGAGTGCAGAGGTAGAGTCCCACATTGGGCTCCCTGCGATGAGCCCACTTCTCCCTCTGCCTAGGTCTCTGCCTCTTTCTCTCTCTCTCTCTGTTTCTCATGAATAAGAGAATTTTTAAAAATCTTAATCAATCAATCAATCACAATAAAAATCTTTGAAAAACAAAAGGGATCACAGAGGAGAAGAAGAAGCAAGAACTATCACCTGGGAGCATTAAGCAGTCATAGGAACACATAAACAGTGGTGGCAGTGGATATGACCCTGGAGGTGACCTGTCTAGATGCTATGGCACTTTAACCATTTCTGGAACCAGTAGGGACCTGTCAAAAACTTCACCCTCTGATCCAGACAAGAGAGGGCACAAGCTCCTCCAGCAAGAATTTCTCTGATTAAAGGTGACTCTTACCACGTTAGCATCACCAATTGACCATGGACTTTAAAGCGTTTCATTTCCAAGCCTGTCTCTCGGCCTTCTCACCTGTATGAATCCCTGATCCCACTTCACACCATCCACCCACCCCGGATGAAAACTATTCCTTGTACATCCTACATCCTGAGCATTATTATAAAGGCTCCTGATGAGACACCAACAAGAGAGAAATCAAGCAAGTCATGTGACTTGGAAAGCTGGACAGACATCAGGATGGTCGAAAGCATTGACTGAACATCAGAAACTTGAAAAGAAGGGTTTCTTCAAGGGAATCCTTCCTGAGTTGGCTAAACTATGTGCATTCCCGGTATTTCCTCCACTCACTGCTCAGAGGGCATCTGAGCAGAAGGCCACACAGCAGGAGAGAGGTCATGGGTGAAGACCTCATTTTGGTTTTTCAAGGACATGTATTTCAGGGCACCTGGCTGTGGCTCAGTCGGAGGAGCCTGTGCCTCCACGCAGAATTGGTGTGTGTCCCGAGGGCCAGCACTGCACCAGATAGGGCTTGAACTCACAACCCTGCCTGAGATCAAGAGTTGAGTGCTCTTCTGACTGAGCTGGCCAGGTGCTCCTGCCATTTCATTTTTTCAAGAAACCTGGGATCATAGCTCAGAGTCACCATTTGTCTGGTGAGTCCGTCCCCACCCCCCCACCCCCCCACGCGGAGGTGTCACATGTCTGGCTGGTTCATGTTTGTCCATGTTCCTCCTTTTAGTAGACAGAAGGTGGCTTGTGAAACAGCCAGTGACTATGTCCAATGAAACTGAGGATTTCCCTTGGAAAGTGGGTGCAAGAGGGAGGACAGGGCAATGGAAAACCAGTAAGCTGTTGGCGTTGCCTTAGACGAAAGAGTGTGCTTGCTGGGCCCTCACCCAGGGTGGATGAGTCAGAACTGTCCCCTGTCAGGCCTCCCTTAGTCCTTTGCCCTTATCATTCCATGCCTGTGTTTGGCCTCTGAACCCTAAGACACCACTGTCACGTGTTTAAGTCCCCCTCAGACTCAGAAGGCCACCCCATGCCACACCCTCCCAGATACACCCCCACCCCAGGAAGGCATTAGAGTGAGATATCATCCTCATGATTCTCAAAGGGTTTATTGGAGTTTCCTGAGTTAGGAAACCAGGAGGGAACTCATTTGGCCCCCAGACAAGGTGAGTCTTCAGACCTCCTCTTTCCTTTTCCCTATCCCCTTCCCTTTCCCTCTCTCTCCTCCCTTCCCCTCCCCTCCCCCCCCCCCCCCCCCCACACACACACACAGTTTGAAAGCTGCAGCCTGAGGGTTGGGGGAGTTGAAGAAAGCCATTCAATGGAGGGAAGTCCCAGGCTCTGACTTTAACAACAACCTTCTGCATTTGAATGAAATGATTGAATGGGGCCCTTCGGGATGGATCACCCTGAACCTCCCTTCAGCCGCCCCAATCCCTTCCAACCCTGAGTCCTCCAGTGGATTTGGGAATGGAAGGCTGGATGTGAGTGTGTGTGTGTGTTTATCTGTATGCACCCGCTGAGGGTGGTGGGGCATGTTCACACTGGCTCCTGCAACTCCATTCAATCTGGGAATATTCTGTTGTTTCTGCTGAGTTGTCAGTTGCTGTGATGAGCAAAGCTAAACTCCCATTGTCTAGTTCTTAAAAACCCCAATTCTCCTGTTTTCTTGGTGAATGGACTGACCCATACCTTCCCATCCCGCCAGACCCCTTGTACAAATACTTCCACTTGAAGAGTTCTTTCACCTGGTCCAGAAAACAAACAACAGCCACCCACACCCACCCCATTGCCACAGGTACACAACCAACAAAACAAGAATCCAGCTGGCCTCCTTCTGCCTCAATATACTGTAGAAGGTCACTCTCTTAGATATGCCTTAAGCTCAATGACTTAATGCTGTCTCCCTTTCTCTGGCACAATTCCATCCCCCATTAGGCCCATATGATAACTGCATGACCACACTGCTCATGTGAGATGGAAACAATATGCTAAAGTGACCGGATGGAACACTGTCCATTTGAAAGGACCTACTTGCCAAGGCATCCATAAACATTCACGTGCTCCGATGAAATCATTGCTCTGGAAACTCCAGCATCTATAGCCGATCTTGTCCATGTTCTTTTAACCTTTACTCGCCCCCTGTTCACCTGATATTTTGCCTGATTGCTCACGGAGAAATTAGATCCCATGCCGCAAGAGCTGAATCTGAATCCTCTGCTCACCCAGAAGACAGAAAAGAATATGCAAGGCCTGCACCCGTCTTATCCTTCTCCACCATAACAGAAGAAAATATGGTCTGCCCTCCCTCCTCCTGACAAAGTCAAATCTGAGATAAGACTTGGATATAAAGGAAACCAGAATACTTTTTTGAACTATAGACACTTTAAAAAAGCCTCAGCCGCAAAGAAATACACACAAAACACCACCCTCCCATGCCCCTGGAAGGTGCCTTGGAGGGGAGTGAATGGCATTCTTATCTTCAAGGACAGGAAGTTGAGCATGAGAATGAGAAATCTGGACAAATGGACCCTGTTATTAAAAAAGAAAGAAAAGAAGAAAGAAAGAAAGAAAGAAAGAAAGAAAGAAAGAAAGAAAGAAAGAAAGAAAGAAAGAAAGAAAGAAAAGAAAGAAAGAAAGAAAGAGAAAGAAAGAAAGAAAGAAAGAAAGAAAGAAAGAAAGAAAGAAAGAAAAAGAAAAATCCTTATGTTCTTTTAGTCTCCCCGCATAGTTGAATTACTCTTTCACAATCTCTTCTCCTTGTTCAGCCCAATAGACAAGCACTAAGGGTTTGCCACTCCTTGGGGTCTTTGTTTGCTCAGGAGGGCTCTGCCACGTGAAGCTTGGGGGGGTTGGGGGACTCCTCTGCTCCTTTTCCCCATTCCTCTGATGATGTCAAGGTCATCCTTGGGGTGGGGGGTGGGGGGCAGCCGCTGACAGGGTGGAGGTCAAGGTGGTGCCCCAGGGATGCTGTCCTTCCAGCATCTTTGGAATCGACCTCCTTCGTGGCCTTGCTCCCTTCAGAATGCTGCCCCACTGGCTCTCAACCACCATCTCAAGAAATGCCCTGGATAGGGGTGATGCCTTTGCAAGTGGCACATCCTCTTACCAGAGGACCCAGCGATCCCACTCCCAGGGGTTAGTCCTGGGGGACCCAGAGAGGCAAAAGCAGAGGGCTGTAGTGTCTCTGAATCCTCTGCCTGTCTAGCTTGTTGAGGTCATATGTACACCCATCTGACACAGTGGTTATAGAGTTGTCACCAAAATGTAGCTCCTTTAATATTGAGAAGTTTTCACTCTTTTATGTAGATAAAGACTGAATAAAAATGAATATAAAAACCTTGCTGTTCTGGGCAGGTAAAGAAAAAAAAAAACAACATTGTCTTTTCTTCTCTGTTCATAATCTCTTATCAAGAGTAGACTACCAGTGCAAGAAAACCTTGGCATTTTAACAGAGAGAAGAGCCAAATCTCAATGTTAAACCAGTATACTTGTAAAACTCTCTTCTCCCAATCTCAGTCCACCCTGACCACGCATAGAATTCCTTTTCAAAAAGTCTCCTTCAGAAACCCCCTTCTACAACGTTCTTTTTCATTCAGAGTCAGTCTTAAGTTTTCTTTCTCTAAATAGACAGGTTCTGGGATACCTGGGTGGCTCAGTGGTTGAGCCTCTGCCTTCAGCTCAGGGCGTGATCCCGGAGTCCCTGGATGGAGTCCCATATCAGGCTCCTTGCATGGAGCCTGCTTCTCCTGTCTCTGCCTCTCTCTGTGTCTCTCATGAATAAGTAAATAAAATCTTTAAAACAAAAATAGGGACACCTGGGTGACTCCCCAGTTGGGCCTCTGCCTTAGGCTCAGGGTGTGATGCTGGGGTCCTAGGATCAAGTCCCACATCAGGATCCCTGCTGGGAGTCTGCTTCTCCCTTTGCCTATATCTCTGCCTTCTTTCTGTGTCTCCCATGAATAAATAAAATCTTAAAAAAAAAATAGCCAGGCTCATTTCAGGACAAAATATTTTCTTTTCCCTCGACAGAAAATGTATTCTCATGCCTTGTACCTCTTCTACACATCTCCTACCTTCTCACGCACAGAGTTGTTTTCTAGCAGTCTTGATTCCATGTGACAGACTTTTTAAAAATTGTATTTATTTACATTTTTAGAAAGAGAGAGCACTTGTGTGAAGGGGGAGAGGGAGGGAGAGAGAAAGAGAATCTTTTTTTTAAAGATTTTTAAAAATTTATTCATGAGAAAGAGGAAGAAAGAGAGAGGCAGACATAGGCAGAGGGAGAAGCAGGCTCCCTGAAGGGAGCCAGATGTGGGAATGGACCCACGTGATCAGGAGATGGGGAGGGGAACGGGGAGGCAGAGGGGGCAGGGGAGCCGCCAGCAAGTCCTGAAGAAGATTTAAAGGTTTTATTTTTTATTTTTAAAGATTTCTTTGTTATTCATGAGAGACACAAGGGCCTGACGCGGGACAAGACTCCAGGACCCAGGCATCATGCCTGGAGCCGAAGGCAGACGCTCAACCACTGAGCAACCCAGGCATCCTCTTTTCCTTTTTCTTATCTGTCACCTTCCACCCTTCAACCTCCACCACCACCTCCTTTATCTCACTCTCCTGTCTTTTCCTCCTGCAATCCAGGCTTTGACTCTGGTTGCCTTTAGCCCTCTGGAAGAGATGGAGAAGCAGGCAGTGGGTTGGGCATCGGTTCTGGTGCTTGTGGATTTTGGATTTCTGGTGTCCAGCTGGCCTGCTTTCCCCCTCTTCTTCATGATTTTGACTATTGAGAAGTGGAGGATCGGGTTAGGTGTGTAAAATTTTGGTCTATCCTTCTCTCGGACCACTCTTGGGTCCCGTCCCACAAGGCATCTTTCTGATGGTATGACCTAGAAGTCCGAATGTAGGGAATTTCTTTTTTTCTTTTGTCTTTTTTTTTCTGTAAGATTTTATTTATTTAAAAAAAAAGATTTTATTTATTTGTGTATTCATGAGAGAGAGAGAGGCAGAGATCTAGGCAGAGGAAGAAGCAGGCTCAATGCAGGGAACCTGATGTGGGGCTCGATCCTGGATCCCGGGATCATGCCCTGAACCAAAGGCAGACGCTCAACCACTGAGCCACCCAAGCATCACGTATATAAGGAATTTCATCCTAGATCATGGGAACTTGTAAAACGTTGGGGATCGTCTTTAACTTTCTGAGCCCAATTTTTACCCACGCCTGCCTTTCAACTCATGAGCTAGAGTTTCTTTACAAATAGATGTCAGCAATAGCATCCAGAGGCAGAGGAAACCTGTCCTGCATAGAACACATAGGGACACGTAGACACAAACAAGATGCCAACAAACTCTAGCTTTTGTCTCACTCCTATTTGTGGAGAGGTCATGAAAGACCCCGATGTTCCAATCTCCCCCTTTGATGAAAACAACTCCCATTGCCAGGTAGCATGACCTGGTCTGGATCCCAGCCATCAGTTGTTTTCCATTTCCAGTCAGAACAGGGCCGGATTGATGCAAAGATACCAAAAGCTGCAGCAACCAACCAACTCAAGGAACACCAGAGTATCTGAGCATTGGTTCCTCCCCAAAAGTCGGGGCTTTCATGATGGAACCATATGTGAGAGGCTAGTTGAAAGTTGCATTCAAGGAATGCTTGTGTCTGAGACTTAAGCACAGTGAAGCAGTTGTGAGAGGCTTGCATAAAGGAAGGGTTGATGCTCAGAGGTAAGACAAGACCTTTCCATTGCGTGTCCTGTTGAGATAGTTTCTAACTCCCTTACCTGAGAACCTACTTCTAGTGCACCTGTGCCACCTCCTGTCGAGATAGAGTCAGGCTCCCTTTCCTTAGAGGCAAATTGACAGTTACATTCAAGGAATGCTTATTTCAATCAAAATAAGATTCTAAATGGTTGGTGTTACACACACACACACACACACACACACACACACACACACGAGAAGGCACACCATTATTATTTTCAGGCATGATCATCTATGAAAGTTTTTTAAAAAAAATCAATGGAAAATTTATATGAAAATATACACCCATTCAATAAGGTGGCAGTTTTCCAAACAAACCTACAAAAACAGATAGCTTTGCTATAGATTTCTGATACCCAGCTAGAAAATTCAGTAGACATTTAGGGATAAACTTGAGATCAAAAGCCCTCCAAAAACTGTGAATTATAGGATCATAAAACAAAAAGTGGATAGAAACACAAATGGCATGCATTTGAGTGGAAAGAATTTATACTGTAGAGAAGCTATCTTTTCCCAGGCTGAAAGCAATTCAAATCAGAATCTCAGTTGTCTTAACCCACTAAGCTTACTTTAAATCTCTTTGGAAGGAAAACAATGCATGAGAATAACCAAGAAAAATGAAATATATAGTAATGAGGAAGGGCTTGTCCATTCATATTATAAAATATATCGTAAACCCATTGAATGATAGCAATCTGGGACTAGCACAGCAATAGATCAATAAAATAGAAATAAAGGATTCAAAAACAGATCCAACTTACACACAAGAACTTTCCTCCAGTGCTTTGTAAATATTAGTCATGGACTTATCTTCAGCAGGGGCTGTTTTCCCTCAGAGACCTTAGAGTTTCTTAATTGTCTATGATGGAACTGATATTTAAATTAAGGCCATTTAACTCTAAATGATCAACCACCACAAAACATAGCCTACCAATAGATAAATGAGACTACCTAGAAATATTTTAGAAAAGTAATTAAGAAAGATTGGTCTGCCAGATATTAAAATACAATATGTGACTATGATAAGTAAAATAATGTCATTCGTGTGTTAGAATGCCTACACCAGAACCTGATGTGTTTTAAGTACTCAATAAACATATATGGAAGGGGTGCATTTACCAGACTCCCCATCTAGAATTCATTTATCTCCAAGGACCTGAACCAGTATGTTATTTCAGTATGATTAGAATTCAGTTAGGATGGTTGTTAAAAATGCAGATCTCTTCCTTTCCCCTCTTCTTCCCATCCCCAGAAGGCTCATTCTGAGTATTGAGATAAGAAATTTTAATTTTCGACAAGCTCCGGGTGATTTCTGATACGGATGGTCTCCAGAACACACCCTAAAGTATATTGCTCTAGAAGCAAAGACTGGGCACTCCAGAGAAAGTGAGCATCTGGCTGATCGAGAATTTCATTCCCCATTGTAAATAAGTGTGTTGGCATTATGGTCTACAGGACAATCTCTTATATGTTTGTGTGAGTATCCTCACGTAATTGATGAACTTTTAGGGATCCAAAAAAATTAAATCTCCAGATCGTGCACTAGATCTTGAGTCTTTTTTGTAGATGGCCAGTTTAGCTTATTCTGGTGACGCCTCACCTTGCCACATACTTCTTTCAAACTTCAATGGCTAGTAGGTGCTCCATCTGTTTACTTCCTTTTCCCTTTCACTTAGAGTAGGATTTTGGTAACAAAGTCCATTAATCACTTCCTCTCTCTGTCTACACTGGTTTAAACGTAAGGGTGCATTTCCCCCTCAGTTGGCTGCTTCTTTTCATTTGTAAATAACTAGTTTCAGAGAAAAAACGGTAAAGCATCTTTTTTCCTCCCCCTCTACTATTTGAACTTTCCTTTTCTAGAGTCGAAATTCTACAGATTGAAAAATAATGACATCATTTCTCCTAATGCCCTACTAACCAAAGACATAGACTCTCATCTTGTAGAAAATGGCATGATTATCTAAATGATGTGGTTCTTACTCAACACCATTTATCCTAACTCATTCTCACTTTCCTTCTTTCCAAATGAAAATTTTATCACATTGTATTTATACTAGATTTTGACCCATTAATGGATCATGAAACTCCTTAGGGATCTTGACCAACATTTTTTTTCAAATGAAATAAAAAAGATGAAAATAGAAAATATATGGCACCGCAAGAGACTAGAATAAATTTTTGTTTCAATTACACACGTGTGAATGTTTACGAGGTTGAGACAAGAAAGCCATCTCTTATTTTGAGTCCCTGTTAGAAAATGTATGAAATGTTCTGATTTGGTAAAATTGGGTAAATTTTATGAACTGTTAACAGTCTTTTCTTCATTGTCCTCTAAGTAAATTTATGTTGGATTACAAGGCCTATTTCTACTGGTGGCTGACAACTTTGTCTTGCTAAGTCATGGTAACTTGATCATCTCCATTCAAAGCCCATGCTTTCTGTAAGCAGCTATCCAGTCAAATTCTAGGACCTCTTATTCCTTTGAGGCTTCCCTCCTTTTCTCTTTTCCAAGGTGATCCAAGCTTAAGGAACTTTGGATATTGTCCTGGCATTCTAAGAGGGATGCTTGATCTGCCTGATGTTCTCTGTCCTTGCTGACAACTTCCGGGGGGGTCCATGGATCTTCAGGAGTCTCTGGGTTATTTTTTGGGAGGGGGGCGGCTAGTGCTTTTCTCTTAAAAGTTGTGACATCCTCCATAATGCATTCTTATAATCTTCACGTGCTATCCAGTATGACTCGAAGCTCACAGCTCACTATTAGATGCTTGAATACCTTGAGGGTGGGGGTGGGGGCAAGAAAGGAAATTCTCTCTTGCAACACAGGTTGACTTCTGCAAATCAGAGGGCTTTCAGATTCCTGTTTGTGCAGTTTGCTTATAAAATTTACTGAGAACTGTGTTCTTCCAGCCTTCACTGTCCAGTTTTTACAGCAATGGAAGTTTGTAATTGTACTAGTCACATATGGCTATCAGCTCTTGAACTGTGGCTAGTGTGATTCAGGAACTGAATTTTATATCTTGTTTAGTCTTAATTAATTGAAATACAAATAGCCACATGCAGGGGCATCTGGATGGCTCAGTCAGTTAAGCATCTGCCTTCAGCTCAGGTCATGATCTCAGGGTCCTAAGATGGAGCCCCCAAATGGGGCTCCCTGCTCAGAGAGGAGTCTGCTTATCCTTCTCTCTTTTCCCTTCCCCCAGCTCATACTCTCTCTCTCAGAAAAATAAATTAAACCTTTAAAAACAACAACAACAGCAACAACAAAAGTCTCAAATAACCACATGTGGCTAGTGGCTCCTGCATTAGATAACACAGTTCTGGGCTGCATCTATCTATGCCTTCCCTTCCCTGATGACAGCCATTTAAAAAAAAAAAAAAAAGCTATCACTGCTGCCAAAATCATAGTGTAAGTGTAATGCACACAAGAAAAGAAGAAGGAAAGCAATTTTTAAATATCTCTTCATATAACCCTGCCCCATTTACTTCGTTTTTCTCTTTCAGTTTTACTGAGGCATAATTTACATATAATAAAAAGGTACCCATTTTAGGTGTAGAGTTCAATGAGTTTTGACAAATGTATCCAGTCAAGTAACCACCACCACAATGAAGATGAAGATTGCATTACTCCCAAATTCTTCTGCCCCTACTACTACTGTTTTGCCTTTTTCAGAATTTCATGTAAGTACAGTCTGACATACACAGTCTTCTGTGCTTGGTTTCTTTCAATCAGTGTAATGATATGAAATTTGTTCAACTGTTGCTTGTAGAGGAATCAGCTCCTTTTCATTGTTAAGTTACGTTCCACCCTATGGCTATAATACAATCTCTTTATCCATTCAGAAGTTAATTTTGGTTGTATTTGGTTTGGGGCTACTCTTTTTAAAAGCTACTCTTATGAATAAAGCACATGTCTTTTTGTGGACATATGTTTTCATTCCTCTTTGGAAAATACCTAGAATTGAGAATGCCAGGTCATGTGGTAGGTGTATGTTTATATAAGAAATTATCAAACTGTTTTCTAAAATGACTATATCATTTTGTATTCCCACACTAATATATGAGAGTTATAATTGATCCACAGCCTGACCATCTCTTGGCATTGTCACTCTTTAGGATTTTAGTCATTCTTGTGGGTGTGTCATGGTACCTCTCACAGTTTTAATTTGCATTTCCCAGATGATTAAATGTTGGTGTCTTTTTATGTACTTTCATGCCATTCGTATATCTTTTTTAGAGAAATGTCTGTTCAAAATATTTTTAAGTCAGGTTACTCTCTTCTGACTCAGCTGTAAGAATTATTTATTAGATATCATTTGTAAATATTTTTTCCCAATCTGTGGCTTGCCTTCTTAGTTTCTTAACAACGTCTTTCAAAATATGAGGATTTTTTTGTTTGTGGGTTAGTTTAGGTTTTTTGTTGTGTTTTGTTTTGTTTTGTTTTTGTGGGTTTTTTTTTTTTTTAGTTTTAGTTTTAGTTTTTGGCTGAATGTTCAATATTGAGCAAATAAAAACTTATTTTTAATCAGTACTCTAAGTTGCTTTAATATTTATTAACATTTATTCCAAACTACAGATCAACATGGAATCTATCTCATAGAGTTGTCACAAGCCTGGCACGCAATAACTATTGAATGATCATTAGCCATGGACATATATGTTTATCCCCTCAACATATCCCCTTATTAAACAGAAGGGAGTCCTGAATATTATCAATTAAAGTAAGGTGACAAGAGGTAGGGAGATGTAAGAAGGGGAAAATTTTAAAGACTTCAAAGGAAACCTAAATAAAAGTTAAAAATAAAGCTTATTCACTCTCAGAGGCTATTTTAAAATTTTGAATAAAACCAACAATTCTCAATTTCTTTTGTGCTATTCCACAAATTCTTCTTTCTTATACACTGACTTGTCCAAATTTAGGACTGAATATTCATGGAAGACTAAAAATGGTCTGATAACTGTTTGGTTGCTGTGATCATACTCTCTATAGAATGTCTAGAAATTGACACAAAACAATGAGAGGAAAGTCACAGATTACAGTAAGAATAACTTTTCCTACTGCATTTCCTCAGAGACAAATCTACCTAATCCCTTACATCTTTAGAAATCATTAGATTTCAGGTATGAAGGAGGTTAGCTGTGCTTTCATTACACAGTGGAAGAGTACAGCAGGTATCTAGAAAGATGTTTGTGTTGTGCTTCCTCTGGGACCACTTGTTGGCTTAGTGGTTTCTATCTGTGCAAAGACTTGGGGCTACAAGTGGAAGAAGGGCTAATTCCCGTAGGAAATTAATATCGACTACTTATGTGATTTTTTTTCCTTTTGTCCTTCTCGGGTGAGAGTGGGATTTTTTTTTTTTTTTTGACCTGAGAGTGGGATTTTTGAGTCTAGTCAAAGGTCATTTGACTGATGGATCCTCTGATGGATGTGCGATGGTATGAGGCACCAGGGGGATTGACCCCAGCTCACCCTAAATAACTCATGATTGTCTTACAATACCTGAAATGCAGCAAAAATTCCAGAACATGTCTCTTGTTCTCTGCACTCACCTAGCCATTGCATGCAAGGAAAACCTCAACTCTTTGGGTAAATTATTTTCTTGAAAGATGCAATGGGTAGAAGGCTTATCTAATGGGTTGTCTGTTCACCTGGTTGAGTGAGTTATCTGTTCACTAGTTGACAAGAGCTTCCAAGGATGTATAGTTAGGCATTCTGTTCCTCAAACTGTTAAGTGTTTGTAAGTAACAAATGATGAGTGTCACACAGATCAGAGATGATGAGGGTAGGTTTCCCTTTCTGCCCCGAGACCTGAGAACTGAGGAAGACAGTTGCTTTTATAGAGCCAAATGAACGCTCAGACTCCAACAATTAGACAGAGCATAAAATCTTCACCAATCTGCACTGATTCAATTTTCCAACAAATATTCTTTGATCTTTCCAGACAATGGTAAATAAGCCAAAATCCCTGTCACTGAATAGGCTTCTGATGATTCTAAACCAAAGATGATAATAAACGTTTCATGCTTTTCTTCATGGTATGAGACATAAAACCGAAGTCAACAATTTCATCTTAATTTATTTCCACAAACTTTATTTCTTTACTTGCCAATCTTTGGCAAAGAGGATAGAATTTTAAATTGGGAGAGATTTATAGGACCTGGGCCCATAGCCCATGAGCTGTCTCTGTGCAGGGGAATTTAAAAGGGATTGGCTCTGAGATGAGTAGAGAGGTCATGTCCAAAGGCAGACTGCTCTTCAAAGGAGATGGAACTTAATGGATCCTGCTTGCTGCCTTCAACTCAAGGGGAGGCTATTCAGGTACCTCCGTCAGATAGTGTTCTGAGTTAAAAGCTGCATTTAGCTTATCACGTATATGGATTTTGCTTCTTTATTTTATTTTATTTTATTTTATTTTATTTTATTTTAGGCACCTGCAGTTAGAGGTATTTGGGCTGGGGCCAGAATGAAACTTTGGCATATCTCCCATGTGACACTATCTTGTCCATGCCTGAACTACTCCACATGAACATGAGGCACCTTAATCCTTGAGCTAAGTCCAGGAGTTCAGTACAGATCCCAGAATCCACAAGACAGTGTCTAAATGAATCCGTGTTCCTGGATTGCAGGCACATGAAGTGGAGAATACGAAACTAGGACTCAACAAAGATTATCCATGAAAAAGCAATTTATGCTAAAAAGAAAAAAAAAACTGAAGAGGTGCTAATGAGTTAAAGATATATAGATAAATATACATTAAGTATAATTAAATATAATTGTATAATGTAAAATTATGAGAAAGAAGAAGAAAATATTTAATTACTCCCTTCGCAGCTTCATGCCCGTGACCTGAAGCCTCTGTATACCCACCTGAGGGTTGCCCCAGCTCTTAGAGGAGGTACCACCTTCTAGATTTTCTTATCACATTGATGGAAATTAAATAAATTCTTTGGGATGAAGGAGGAGAGGAAAAGTATCATATTTGTCTAGAACCCTATGTATTAGTCCATATTTGTCTATAACACCAGGTTTCCTTGAAGGAGGGAAAGCACAAGAGTGAAATATCCAAATGTAACTCGCACACGCTGCTGCACACTTTGCATGCTTCCATTGGGGACACTGAAATGCACAACAGGCAAAACCTTCAAAACTGAAATTCAGTTTCAAATAACATTCAATCCTTTTATTAGAATTAACTTTGAAATACTCAGCTTTTCCACCCTTGGTCCATTAGGGTTAAGCATAGAGCGAAGGCCAAGCCACAGGCCCAAAGATAAGATACCATGTCATTTCTCTAAAAGCCAGTCCTGAGAGGTAGCCCAAATCTAAGACCTAAGAATTGATTATCTATATACTGGGCCATTATTCCCAAACAATAGCGCACCTGGTCTTTGAAATCTACATAATGCTTATGCAGACCATGTTTGAGATCCAAACTAAAGCTGTGGGCTCTGTTTCCATGTCAGTCTTTTCCATACGGTTTTGATAAAGCAAGAAATGTTGAATGAGAATTGCTTTTGACCCTGGAGACTCTGCCCAGCCATTGAAATCTAACCAGTACAATCTCTTAAAATTTTCCCAACTATGGGAATTGTTCCCAACTTTGTCAACGTGTGTCGGTTGACATACTGTATTCCTTTTTGTTAGCTAGCAACAGACTGGTTAGGAAATGAATCCTCACTTTCATCTAAATCCAAAACTGACATTATCCTTTGGCGTGGCCTCTGAACTAATTGCTGTGTATACAAGGTGGTGTTTTTGCTCTGCAGTAGTGTGACGAGGGGAACTATTCACTCATTCACCAAGTACTGATAAGCTCCTGCTGAACGCATGATTGGGATGTACAAAGACAAACAGATGGATAGACCCACTGGTTTAATGGAGCTTTCAGTCTCTTTATGGGAAACACAAAATAAATGATAAACAGCAAACAAGACCATCTGAATGCAGTAAGGGCTATGCACAGAGTAGGATGACTGAGTGGCTGGGTCACTACTTTTGACTAGATGGCCTAGGAAGACATTCCAGGGAAAATGACATTTGAGCAAAAACTTAAATAACAAGAGGGACTCAAATATGCAAAGATTGCAGGCAAAAGGAACAGTAAGTACACTTTAAGTAGAAATGAACTTTGTATAGCTAATTTAAAAAAAATGAATATGACCAAATGCCACTGTTTCTGGGGCAGCGTGACCACGGGAAAATGGGAGGCAAGAGTAGGCAAAGGCCAACTTGCAGAGGCTTCTTAGGCCTTGTGGCCATCATGAGGAGTATGGATTATATCTAAGTGGGAAGCCATTGGACCATTTAAACAAGAAGTGAAGTGATGGGATTACAATGTGAATGCTTACAGAAACCTATATTTGGAAGGCCAAGGAATAGTCACACCCTATAACAAAACAAACTAGCCCTTCTATTATTCTCATTTCCTTAAAGCATCTCCAGCATGAAGCATCCTCTAGCATACGTAATATGTACGAACAGAAACATATGATGTGCCCACGAATGGCCATTCATATTCATCAAGGGCAAACATAAGTGGAGAACAGTTCTTTCTAAAGCCTGGTATTTCCTTCCTATGAAAGGACTCCAAATTAGAGAACTCTGCGTCTCTCTTAACACCTTTTCTCATTCCATATTTAGGTAGCTGACTGACTTATCTGGTTGGTAAATGTGGAGGAATAACAGTTTGTTTGTTTGACTCAGCTCCCAGATATTCCTCAAGAGAACGAATCTGCCCATAGAGGGCAGAAGCTCTCCACAGCAAGAGTACTACTTAGACAAGCCCCATCCTGTGGCCCAGCTCTACCATCATTGCTGTGACTGGATCAGCGAAGGTACCTAAATCTGAGTTCAACATTGGCGTCTCTGCCTGGTTAACAAACCTAAAGCTCCGTTCTCCAACCTCACCTCTACTAGGACTAAAAATGATATTTGGACCTCTGTGTCTCTTATTTTCCAACTTAAGAGCAAGATGGGAAAAACAAGATACCATTTTTTGGCGGGGAGGAGTCCTTAGAGACCCCAGTGTTAGTTACATACTGAGAACGTAGTCGTGTCTTAGGTTCTCTCAAAGATGTAAAGGAGAAAGTAAATATACCATCTATCCAGAGGAAATTTACAATCCTCTGTGTTAAAATATTGCCATGCTGACAAAGAAAAGCATCTTCTCAGACAGAATAGAAAACCTAAACACCGGAATTAAAAAACAAAACAAAAAAAACATCAAAAACCAACTGACCAGTTTGGAATCCCTCAAGACTCTGCCACAGGCTTTATTTACACAGAACTGGTCAACCATACAACATAGAAATAGAGGGAAGGACCAATGGCAAGAATGCTCACCTGCAGTCGGCATTCTTCTTATCCGTTCATTGACTTTTTGTTGTCTTCTGGGTATTGATCTGTAAGCTTTGGCTCTCAACACTGCTTTCATCTCAGTTCTTTTCTTTTCTTTTCTTTTCTTTCTTTTTTCATATCACTTATTTTCAACCCTGTGTCCTCCAGTTTCTCCCTCTCCCACACCAGGCAGCGGGAGAGGGATGCTATTCTTGGCGCCTTTTCTCAAACTTCTCATTTGTCCATTTGAGCATAATACATCGCTGTAGTTCTATTGCTTCACATGTGAAGGATGGTCATGTGGCATTTTAAAGCCTACTCAAACTCTCAACTGGAAGTGTAGGGGCTGACCTATGTAACTTCCTGCCTAATTCTCACGTGGAAAAGGTGAGAGGTAAACAGGTGAGTTTGAACTCATGTCTGAGAAAATGACCCCGGACATAACGGAGCCATATGTGGTAGAGACAGACAGTTTTGTCAGCCTTACAAGGAAACCAAATACAGATCTATTAATCTTTGCTATAGGAAACAAAGCTCTGAACCACTGGATATGATATCTGAATGAACCGAGGATCAAACTATGCTCTCTTTGCCTCCAAGTACTTTTAACATTTTTAGAACGTTTTTTTCAGATGAAATGAAGACCCATCTATCTTATTGAGCTTTAGAATTAGAATAATGCAAATGTGTATATTAAAGGTTTTTTTATTAATAATAAATTTATTTTTTATTGGTGTCCAATTTGCCAACATACAGAATAACACCCAGTGCTCATCCCGTCAAGTGCCCCCCTCAGTGCCCGTCACCCATTCACCCCCACCCCCCGCCCTCCTCCCCTTCCACCACCCCTAGTTCGTTTCCCAGAGTTAGGAGTCTTTATGTTCTGTCTCTCTTTCTGATATTTCCTACCCATTTCTTCTCCCTTCCCTTCTATTCCCTTTCACTATTATTTATATCCCCCAAATGAATGAGAACATATAATGTTTGTCCTTCTCTGATTGACTTATTTCACTCAGCAGTATATTAAAGTTTTATATAAGAGCTCTGTGTACCCAATTTTTTACGTATTTGCTTGAGTTTTTATTATTATTTCTTATATACTTCAAGTTTCATAATGATGCATTTCTTAGCCCAACTATATGAGGCAATTAAAATACTTCATAGTACACATCTAAGTGTACTTGATCCAGATTTTCTGGGCTTACTCTAGAACCCTGACCCAAGGAATTTGGTTGCCCTGTTGGGTCTGTTCCAATAAAAATGAGATGGAAGAGATCCTAAGTATAAGTTGCTGACTTTTTTTTTTTTTTCTATTTTAAAACTTGTCCAAAAAATCATAGCTTTTTTACCTGATAGGTACCCATACCAAACAGGTTAAGACAGGAGTAGCGTAGGTGTTTCAGTGAAAATTATGGTGAATTTCCTGTGGTGTCACAGGTAGTAAGTATGCTTGCATAAATCACTGTGTAAGCCATTATGGCCGCAACTGAAGTTACGACCTTTAATTCTCTAATTGTCCTCCTCCAAGTTCTGGGGAGTGAATCAGCCTTTTGGCATCCTGCCTCACTTCTGACTGACTCAGAAATGCTTCCATCGCAGCTGCCACATATTTTTTTTTTAAAGAAGGGGCGGAATTGCTGCTATGAGTCATAAGAGAATGGGAAATAGCAATAAGGTGAAAGGTGAGGTAGGTGTCCCAATTGCAGTTTTCAAGAAATTATAAATAAATAAATTATTTATAAATTATAAATAGACCAAGAGTCCAATTTCCATTAGAAACTTTTGAAAGAGTTAGGAATTAAACCAGTTTTTAAACACTTCTCTTTATATCTGAAAATTGTCCTTTCTTCACTTTCCCATAAACAGGCACCCACACTCCCAAACAGTAGAATAAAGCGAGAGAGAACTTAACTTTCATTTCAAATCCGTCTGCTGCAAATACACTTTCCACTCTGGTTTAGCATACAGCTAAACTTAACATTCTGAGTGAATTAACCTTTTCAACCCCATGCTTGGCTATCAAACAATGCATGGTCTTAGAAGAACTATTTTTTTTTCAAAGATTTACTTATTTATTTTAGAGACAGAAAGAGAATGCATGGCTAGCCCATGAGCAGGGAGGTGGGTCAGAGGGAGAGAGAGGAGGAGAGACGTAGATTCCCCACTGAGCTGGAGCTGCCCCTGGCTCATTCCACAACTCTGAGATCATGACCTGAGTCGAAATCAAGAGTCAGATGCCCAACCAGCTAAGCCACCCAGGTGCCCCTTAGAAGAACTAATTTAAACATCAAGAACATAGTTTGGTTGTTGATAAGAAAAGGATTTCTTTAAAGTTCAACTAGAACTCAATTTTCAGGAGAGCACATACAAATTGATTCTTTTAAGTGAATTTACAATTGGTAATTAAAAATTCCCCAAATAATGTCATAGTATGTGGTCTAAGGGTTTTTAACTCAGTTAAAACCTGAGGAAGTATAAAAATCACTGATCAGAGGCAGTAAGGCTTCAAGAACATTAGCTCAGCACTGGCCAAAGCCATAAGCTTAGAATTCAGTCCATAAGTCTCCTCAATATTTTGGAAGATTATCACGGGCCTATTGGAGAACCCAGGTTAAATGAAAACTTTGTCGGAGTACCTGGTGGCTCACTCGTTTAAGGGGTCAGCTCTTGATTTTAGCTCAGGTCATGATCCCAGGATCCTAGAATCGAGCCCAGAGTCCAGCTTTGTGCTCAGCAGGGAGTCTGCTTGAGATTCTCTCACCCCCTCCCTGTCTCTCTTTCTCTCCACTTGTGTGCACTCTCTCTCTCAAACTAATAAATAAATCTTTAAAAAATTGAAACTTTGTTTAGAAGTCGGTAATCTTGTTAAAGATTTAGCTCTCAAGAAAAACCTTGGAAATCACTTTCTTGCCCTTAATTATTTTTGAAGTGGATAAATCTTAAGTTTTTATGGATTGAAGGCCTGACTAGACACCAAGCATAAGAGAAAGAAAGAAATGGTCTCTTCACAGGGATTTCTTCTATTGTGTGTATGGATAAAAGAGAGTAGTTGACACAGTACATCACACAGTGGTCAGTAGCATTGGTCAGTAGCATGCCAGCTTGGGTCAGAATCCTGGTTCTGCTTCCTCCTCCAGCCCGTCAGATAACTTTCCACCTCTCTTTGCTTCATCTTCCCCATTCTTAAAGTGAAGATAGAGATATTACTCGCCTGATGGCATCATAGAAATCAAGTTATAAAGTGCTTAGAATAGTACCACATACATTAAAAGCTCTTCAAAAATGTACACTACAAAAAAACATAGAGGCCTAGATAGGTTAGTGACATTTTCCAGGTGGCAAAGCAGCAGAGCTAAAATCTGATCCCAGGTCTCTGAGCCCACTGATCTTCAAGCTCAGATTTGATTTGTCCATTGCCATTTCTCCAGAATTGTGGGAATAATTGCCATACTGAGTAATTGGTGAAAATGATTTTAGCACCTCTGCCAAATTGGAAAGTTTTACTTAAAACTTTCAGTCTTTTTGTTGTTTGGTTGTTTGTTTATACAGGGGCTGATGAGGTAAGTGAACTGAAATGTTTAAATGTGCTAAAATAGAAAAGGCTGCAAATGAGTAGAGGCCTAGAGTACTGACTTTAAAACTTTGACTAATGGGTTGTTCTTTCAGGGACATGTTTTACCTCCAGACCTCCAAGCCTCTGAAGGGCTGCTCTGAGGGCCACGGCACTATTTCTAATAACTATATTTTTTGTCCCAGCAAATTGAGGGAGCCAGAGGTAATAGAACAATGTCATTATGTTTAGTTCACTGTCACAATCCTTTGGATCTCAGCACAACATCTGCTGATATATGACTGACAATTGAAGACCTCACTTGTCTCCTCACAGAGTCATCACAATCCTTACAGATTACTAGAGTCTTTCTCCTTAAAGGAATGTGCTTTTGACTGTAAAGGAGGAAGTTGGCTGTGACACAAACTTCTAGTCAAACAAGACTGCATTTTCACTTGCTACAGGATAAGACAAGTAAGCAATAGAGGTGATGACAAGTCCCAGGAGTGATGGCACGGTGGAAAATTTCAGTCACTGAAGATCCCTCCTTCACATGCCTCACTCGGGTTAAGGCAAAGGCCGTTAGTTTTCACATACTGGTGGTCTGGGGGCACAACCCATCAGAACTCCTTGCAGCAAACTCTGCATGGTTCTAGAAATTCTCTGCTGAGAATGAGAGCCATTTGAGGAACCTAATCTGAATGTGACTCATTCTCCCACATGTAGTTTTTGTGTAAAGGGAATAAATTAATGCATAATAAACGTGTTTGATTTCCACTGATACCACTCCATCCTAAATTCCCAGAAATTCTAGTCCAGCCTTGAGTTCTCCTGATGTATAACGGGTTCCCCAGATATGATGATTGTCATGACAAAACGTAAGAGTTTATACCACAACCCCTCTACCCCAAGGGTATTTACTTGATATAGAAAACTTAAATAACTGATTATTCCAATGGTTTTAGGACACAACTTCCCACTAGACAAATGATGAGTTGTCTTGGAAAGCACTTTTTAAAAGAAATCTTCCCTTCAGCAAAGGTAACCCAACTTAATAATAATTATCTTCATTGGAGATCCAATGACCAGATTCTGCACACTTACTTGTCTCTTAAATTACATGTATAACTGTTTGCTAAGGGTTACGTCCACAGTCACAAAGTGTAAAGTTCAAAATTATTGCAGTTTACAGAATCCAAGTAAAAAGAAATAAACCCATCTCCTTGGAAATATAAGTACTGGAAGAAATACAAGCAGCCTTAAAGGATTATAAAATTTGAATACTTCAGTTATTTAAAATGAACCAAAGTTGTTTTTTGTTTTTGTTTTTTTAGACGGGACTGTGTTCACATAAAGACATGTGCATAAAGTCAGATTAAATAAAACAACATAATAGTATCACTGCAAAGATGTACAGTGCATGAATAATGACAAGGGAGTGCATTGAGAGTTACAGAGAGACATAATTAAACATGTTTTATGGAATTTCTTATAATATATATGATTGAAAATAATATATATGATGGAATATATATCATTGAAAAATTATATATTATAGGAAAATTCTGTAAAGTATTAATTATGAAAACATCTAACGCAAGAGATATAACCAAACAATTCTCTTAACCAAACAATTTTGCAATAAATTGCAAAGATTTATTGCTATATAGTTTACATTCATTCCATATACCAGGAGTGAAGGTATAATGCTCAAAAAGACAAGTTTGCTCCCTGGCCTCCTACAGTTTACAATCTAGTAGAGATTTAGCCAAGTTGATAAGCCATAACATGATCACCCGGTAAGTGCTATGAGGCAGGACATTCACACAGGGCTCAGAGAACTTACTGGATGCACACCTGTGGGTTCTAGGCAACAGACTGGGAGAAGAAAAGGATACTCTGATGATGATGTAGAGGTAATCTGGCAAAGAAACACGAGTTGAGAAAAAGAAAGGAGGTATTCCCAGCAGATGGAAAGGCAAATATCCTAGAAGGAGGAGAACATTAGCTTTGGAGATAATCAAAGATGCCTATATGGAATCTCAAGTCAAGCCCCAGAGTATTCTGACATGATCTATAAGATCACAATCATAGGAGAAGCAATTGGTGGTTGTCTTTATTTAAATGTGGCCCTCGTGAGCCAAAAGATATCAGCAGACGCACCAAGAGTACAGTTAGAAATATTCTGATACCGGGATCCCTGGGTGGCGCAGCGGTTTAGCGCCTGCCTTTGGCCCAGGCCGCGATCCTGGAGACCCGGGATCGAATCCCACATCGGGCTCCCGGTGCATGGAGCCTGCTTCTCCCTCTGCCTGTGTCTCTGCCTCTCTCTCTCTCTCTGTGTGTGACTATCATAAATAAATAAAAAAAAAAAAATTAAAAAAAAAAAAAAAAAAGAAATATTCTGATACCAAGGTCTAAAGATATGGTTAGAAGTTAAACACCTCATCCGAGTACCATTAAAAACACAAAAACAAACGTGGTTGACCCCAAGAGCACCCCAATCTCTAGATTAGATGTCACATACAAAGGAAATGACAAAGTTCTTTAAAAGGGTATTACACAAATTCTCTTTGTTGGGTTAAATCTTCTCTCCTCCCCAGTCACTCAAGCAAAAGGAATTGTTAGGCACTTCGTTCACTAACAGGAAACACCAGAGGATTACATAGCATAGTTTTCAGCCACAAAAGGAATTATATTTTTTCCTCAGGAAAGAAGGGCAATTGACATAGAAAAACAAGTTGAAGAGAGTGAGTGGTTAATATCTAGTGTAATAGGTATAGTTAGAAACCACGGTATTTGCTATAGAGACTATCAGTGTCTGATTAGCAATGACTAAGTTAGATATGTTTTCTTGAAAAGGAAAATTTTGTAAAATGGGAGGGATTTGGCTTTAGCGGGAGAAGGAAAACAGGAACTGAAGAGGACATTCTAGACAAAGAAAATAGAGTGAAGCTTCAGAGACAGGCGTGGTCACAATGTATGTGTGGGTCAATGAGCCTGTCTGAAGTCAAGGAAATATTTGAACAGTTAGAAATCACTTTGAGTTGGTTGGTTGGGATAAGAAAGTGGAAAAATTGGAAAAATAGAGGCCATGCAAGTTGATACTTTAAGGCAAAAGGTGTTGATAAGTGTTGAGTTGGATAATGTGAAAACAGTCTTTACTAGTTATTCTAGCAATGCTATCAAAGAAAAAGATAAGAGAAAAAATTCCACAGCCACTGGGGTCGACAGAGAAAAGCTTTTAGTCATATATGGCAAAGTGCTGAGATCTTGAATTAAAAACCAGGAGTCAACGTCAAAGGCATTTCAAAAGAGAAAATGAAAAATAAAAAAAGCATTTGGGACTACTATCTGGATGAAGTCAAGAACACGAGAGGCAGGGAGGAACTAAGAATGATTAAGTGGCTATGTAAATAGTGGCTTCAGTTGGCGCAAGTGGGAAAGAAAGATGGAGTGAGTTTTGTCGCTATTGAGCTTAACAATGAGGTACTCAAGTAGAAATGTCCACTTAAATGGTTTAAAAGAAAAAGAAGACTTACAGATTAAGTGAGAGGACAAGTTTGGAGTCATAAGAGATAACTTTACATAGATTCTTTTCTAAAAAAGGGTAGCATGGTAATTATCTTAGCTTTTTTGTTTACAGCAGAATTCTTACTTCAAACAAAACCTAAACCATGTGCCAAGTCTTCCCTGTTTTTTTTTTTTTTTTTTTTTTTTGTAAACAGAAGAGAGAGGTACTTTTTAAAAGTGAAGGTCCTAGAGCTTCTTTCTTCACCTAATCCCTCACTCCATTGCCGTGAAGTGGAAATGGGACTAGGAAATATGAGGAGGGGGACATTCATGGAAAGAAGCTGAACCAGCCCAGGAGAATTTCTTAATTGGAGGTAGGCATGGCTGGCAGTAATGGGAGCAAGGTGGGAGACACCCTGAGACAGCCAGTCCAGGCTGAGTAAGCAGTGCACACAGTCAGCACAGGGATGGGTTGGGCTATCTTCAAATGGAGCTGGCACTCAAGAGCCCAGTCAACAGTTGGTGTGAGTCACAGCACGCAGATAATCAGACAAGGCAGTGGGTCTGAACCAGGTGGGCTGCTTGGAAACAAGAAGCTCAACCTTGGCCAAATGGCAGAGAGGCAGTATGGAATCAGGAAACCCAGGCTTGGCCAGCTGGGTATTGTTGGCATGGAGGATTAGTCTCCAGGTCACTGGGCCACTTACTTATTCACTCAGACAAAAAATATTTCCACTCTGAGCCAGGCATTCTGTTAGACCCTGGGATACCACGGGAAGGAAAGAAAAGGACACAGTGCCTTGTCTTTACACACTGTGTGCAAGGATGTCGCCCATATTCCAGAAAATTCTGCTCTCTCCTCCCTTTTACAAGACACTTCCTGTGACCAGTGTCTATTGAACTTCACTTTGTGAATTACTACTTTAAATGAGTGAATTTTGTGACGTGTGCAGTCACATCTCCAAAACAAAAACCCTAGCCCCTCCACTTTCTAGCTGTGTGACATGGGCCTAGTTACTGAATCTCAGTATGCCTCAGTCTCCTCATCTGTAAAGTGGGAATAGTAGTAGCACTTCCCTTTCCAGGTTGTTGTAAGAATTAAATAACTCAACTCATGGAAAAGGTCTAGAAGAGCACCTGACACATACCAAGTGCTAGATACATTCTGGCTTTTGTTAGTAATGTTAGAAGGAGGAGGACTCTTTACCCAGCTGACAGCATACAGTAAATAAAATTATGTTAGTAATGTTTCCCATAACAACAACAAAAAAATCTTTGTAAATGTCATTTTTTTATTTTTATTTTTTTAAAGATTAATTTATTTATTTATGATAGACATAGAGAGAGAGAGAGAGGCAGAGACACAGGAGGAGGGAGAAGCAGGCTCCATGCCGGGAGCCCGATGCGGGACTCGATCCCAGGACTCCAGGATCGGGCCCTGGGCTGAAGGCAGCGCTAAACCTCTGAGCCACCCAGGGATCCCCTGTAAATGTCATTTTAAATCATGCATCCTCCTTTACTGCTGGATCTTTAAGCTTGTTTCAAGTTAAGAGGTATTTAAGTTATACCGCAATAAGCATGTTTGTGTGCAAAGGTTTGTTTTTTTAATCATTCCCTTGAAATCAATTCTCAGAACTGGCATTATGTTTTCCAAGGGTATGACGTCTTAGAGATTCAGTACAAGGACTGCCAAAGCCTTGTTGAAAAATCTGCTTCGAATGTCCTGTCTCATGTCAACCACGTGTGAGACTGGCTGTTTCATGGCACTGTGGTCACACTAACTGGTCTCCCTTCTTATAATCTTTGCTAATTGTATCCCACCATTTTTTACATTGCACTCAACTCATTGTTACTGAGGTGGAACATTTTTTTCAAACATTCTTTTGGGTATTTTTTAAAACCATTTTTCCATCTAGTTCTTAGGAAAACCAGAAACTTAGGTTTTTTTTCTTCGAATGCCAGGAACTCTTTATACACGGACTATTTATCTTGCTGTTTCACAAAATACAATATGAATAGAGAAAAAAAAAAACCTTGGTATAAAGGCGAGTACAGTGCAGCTACTTTTCATTCATGACATATGTAGGTTAGGTTCTCAGATAACTACAAGTAACTTTTTCCTGTTAAAAATCAAGTTCCAATGTCTGTTTTTCTGTCACTGTTCTTTGTGAGGAGGTGGTTCTTGAACGATTAGACAATGCCTTGTTGGTGAGAATTTCCCACCAACGAGAAGTAAATTTTGAGATCGTAGATGGTCTCTTATTTTAATGAAAGGGCTTCCTGAGGAAATGAAAGTGTTATGTTTTAATGTGCTACCTCTTTGATTATAGGAGATATCTAACTTCTTTCTGAAGGCATTCAGCCTGCACCCCACATGCCCAAGGCAAGATTCAAGAGCTGCATCCCTCAAAGTCCATGTCCCCATGACTGACCTTTATCTCTCTTTTTCATTTTTATAGCTGCGTTCCCAGGAATTGTTCTAGAATGTGAGATGAATACCCTCGCATTTAATCACTCTTCAGATAAAGCTCATCTGACCTGGCAACTGTAATTTTAAAGAGCTTGCATGTTTTAACGACTGTTTTATCACCACCAAACTGAGATGTGTAAAGAGCAAACCTCCCTGGTACAGCTGCACCCATTTGTTTGAAACATTTGCTGTGTTTTATTCTGCAAGGATTGTTTCTTTAGCAAGTCACATGAGCTATGATACACAGTTCAATACCATGTAACATTTCCGTGGACTTCTAAGACACCAAGCCATCTTCAAAGAAGCAGTGGAACCCAGGTTTGTTTGTAGAGAAAGCCCAAGGCGGCATTTAACAGGGGACAGGCTTTGGGAACAGAGTGTGTTTCCTACAATTGGTGGTCCCTTCTATAAAAAGCAAAACCACTTTTTTTGTTGAAGAGGAAATTCTGCTAGTGGATTTTTCCCCAGAGTTGCATCTTGGTTTTATTTTGTGTGTTTCATACCTAGTCTATCCTTGTTGAGGATATAGTGTAGAAGTGGGTATGGATGATGTGTGGGGGGAGGCGATGGATGTTCTAATGACAAAAGTAGGATTGTCAGAGTAGTTGTATAGACTAAATGAAATCCAGTATACTCCCTCTTTCAGTTATTGGGGAGGGTGGTTTGACTGAATTTGAAATTCTTTAGATATTGATTATAGCCCTTGATGTGAAAGAATAGATGTTATTCATTTTTTTTAAATGTGGCATCTAGAAACAAAGAAGTCATACATCCATTTACTCATTTGACCTATATATTGTAACCACTATACATCCAGCATTGCACTGCATTAGGAGAATACAGTGATGAAGTCTATGTTCCTTCTTGCATGCCTTCAAACCTACTATTTATTCCTTCCCTCCTTCTCTTTCTTCCTTCTTCCCTTCCTTTCTTCCCTTCCTTCCCTTCCTTCCCTTCCCATACTAAAAAAAAGCAGCTATAAGAGAATGAACAAGGGGTCTGGGAGGTAACGGGAGGTGTTCCTATAAAATCTTGAACTCCTGGAGCCTCAGGTTCCTTTATGGTGAAATGGGAGTAACAGTACATAACACATTAAGGGGATCTGAGAAACAAATGAAATGTCTTCAAAGTGGCCCAGACTAAGCACCTGATAATGATAGATTAAACATTTTGTCTTTCATTAGACAGAATAGAGAAGAAGGGTTTCCTAGGCTGAGGGAATGTCCTGGGTAAAAGGTACCAAGACAGAAGGTTTTGTTCAGAATGATTAATGTTTCATTATACAGTGCTTGCCCAACTGGGAGATGGTGCAAGATAAAGATGAAGAAGTAAGTTACTCTTAAGGGCTTTGTTTTCCCTGCTAAGCAGCTTGGGTGGGATCGGACGAGAAGGAGTAAAACAGGGAAAGAGTGTGATTGTGTAGACTGGAGGTGAGAGAAAAAAACCAGGCTGATCAGTTAGGGGCCTGTGAGAACAGAGAGAGCCAGCGAAGACTAGGTTATGAAATATAGGGATAGAGGTTTAAGGATATTTAAGAAAAAAAAATAAACCTCATCCAAAACAGGTGTTCCTCAAATCTTATTTCAAAACATGCATGCCCACCAATAGGTGCTCAGTGTCAGAGTCCCTGCTGACCCCTCACCTTTGAGGTGTCGAGGATGATTTCTCAGCTTCTCAGGAGGAGCTGAGAAATATGAAAGGTTATCAGTGTTTTGATCGTTTCACTAGCTCAGCTAAGACAGGATGGTTCTAAATTCCATTCATACTACAAGCCTGGTGGACAATGAATCCATTTCACAGATGAGGAGTCTGAAGCTCAGAGTGGTTTGGTAACTTGGCCGAGGTCACATGGTTAAAATTCAGAGTCAAGACTGTGTGACTCCAAATGGTAAAACCCTTCCATCACAAGACACTACTTGATTATTGGTCAAACTCTGGTTCTCAACACTGGCTCAACATCAAAATCATTAGGGGATTGTTGTTGTTGTTGTTGTTGTTGTTGTTTTTAAGTAGAGAGGTCTAGGTACCATCATAGATTTACCAAATCAGAAATTTCTGGGGGGAATGGCAGGGCCATCTATGCTTTTGTAGACCTCTTGAAAAATTCAGATGTGTAAGCTGAGTGGAGAAGTTACTTCATGAAGGTAAGAATAAAGTGTTGCCCACAGCAGAAAGTTAAGTGAAATGAAGGAATTCATACCTCTGTTTATTGATGAGGAGAATTATGGATTAAGCTTCTGTCTGGGCCTTATCCTTTCAAGCAGATCATACAGTATCAGAAACAATGAATGACAGTAGGGTGGAAAAAATGAAGTCTCACATCTCTCATCCCAGATTAACTGAGAAGTAAATGTGTTGCACAGTGATCCAATAATTCCCAACTCAGATAGGAATTGATTGGGACACCTGGGTGGCTCAGTGATTCAGCGCCTGTCTTTGGCCCAGGGTGTGATCCTGGAGTCCCAGGATCAACTCCCACGTCGGGCTCCCTGCATGGAGCCTGCTGCTCCCTCTGCCTGTGTCTCTGCCTCTGTGTGTGTGTGTGTGTGTGTGTGTGTGTGTGCATGATGAATAAATAAATAAAATATTTAATTTAAAAAAATTAAATTAAAAAAGATAGGAATTGATAGATGGAAGTCAGCATTTAAAAGGGAAAAGCAGAAAAAAATGTATTCTTTTCTGGTCCCTTTCAGTAGATGCTACAGTAAGCTTACTGTAATTCTTTGATTAATTTCCTCTATATCAAGGATCTAAACTGAAATCTCTAAGTTCGGACTGATAAGCTTTCCCTTCTCTCTATCTAGCTTCCTTCACGTGTTCAATTTCTGCTCAACCTGTATGAGTCAACTCAAAGGAAGCTTTACCTGATCCCCATGCTGTTCTAAGCTCTGTTTTGCCATAGTGTCCTGTGTCTACTGCCAGCAGAGCCTTAAACACACTGGAGCACAGCCATTGCTTGTATTGCCAGTCTCTGTCTGGACTGTAAGGTCTCTGAGGGCAAAGGCTGTTTCTTATTCCACCTTATATCCTCAGACTCTAACATGGAGCATAGCACAGAGTGACTATAAATATTTGTGGAATGAATAAAGGATGAGAGGGAGAAAAGCAGTGGAAGGAGGGAGAGAGAGGGGAGAGACAGAAAGAGGAAGAGAAGAAGGAGGAAAAATGGGAAGAAGGAAACTAGAAACTTCCTTTGGAGATTATCAACACAACTTCTCTTGAACCTCAATGGCTTGAAAGGTAAAAAGTAAGATGCACAGGGAAATACAAATCAACACCACAATGAGATCCCACCTCACACCAGTGAGAATGGTGAAAATTAACAAGACAGGAAACAACCAATGTTGGAGAGGATGTGGAGAAAGGGGAGCCCTCTTGCACTGTTGGTGGGAATGTGAACTGGTGCAGCCACTCTGGAAAACTGTGTGGAGGTTCCTCAAAGAGTTAAAAATAGACCTGCCCTACGACCCAGCAATTGCACTACTGGGATTTACCCCAAAGATACAGATGCAGGGAAACGCCGGGACACCTGCACCCCGATGTTTATAGCAGCAATGGCCACAATAGCCAAACCGTGGAAGGAGCCTCGGTGTCCATCGAAAGATGAATGGATAAAGAAGATGTGGTCGATGTATACAATGGAATATTCCTCAGCCATTAGAAGTGACAAATACCCGCCATTTGCTTCAACGTGGGTAGAACTGGAGGGTATTATGCTGAGTGAAGTAAGTCAGTCGGAGAAGGACAAACATTATATGGTCTCATTCATTTGGGGAATATAAAAAATAGTGAAAGGGATTAAAGGGGAAAGGAGAGAAAATGAGTGGGAAATACAGAGAGAAAAACAGAGAGGGTGACAAAACAAGACAGACTCCTAACTCTGGGAAAGGAACAAGGGGTAGTGGAAGGGGAGGTGGGTGGGCGGATGGGGTGACTGGGTGACGGGCACTGAGGGGGGCACTTGATGGGATGAGCACTGGATGTTATACTATATGTTGGCAAATCGAACTCCAATAAATAAAATAAAGAAAAAAAGTGCACAAAACACCGCATGCATGCAAAAAAGTACGATGCGAAATAGCTATTGTGCTAATTAAAGATAAAGAAGCAATAAGCAAATATATGGCCTCAGATCCCTAGGAACGTGATAAAATTTAAGTTTCTTACAAAGTTTCTTTTATTATTGCATATGAATAACCTAATTTATTTCAGCTAGTTTATAGACACCAATGGGTGAGAAAGGGCAACAATGCCCCCCAAGGCCAAAGGCAAGCAGCTCAGGAAGCAACCAAGATTTCTTTCCTATTGGCAGAGTGCTCAGGGAGATCCATCAGGGAATGACTAAGATAAATGGCAGGCTTGGTCACAATGGTAATTTGAAGGCTGAAGGCAGAGGGTACAGAATAAAGCACCATACAAGAGGCTTTTTTTTTTCACATTTCTTGTTCACTTGGAGGCGGCTAAAGGCAGTTTAGTAACTTGTTAAATGTAGCCTCAGTGATTGCAATTGAACACCAGCACACAACATACCACAAAAACCTAAACAAAATAAAACAGGAATATTCCACTTGGGTTCCATTATACAATTGTAATATTTAATTTTATTTATTTTTTTAATATTTAATTTTAATATTAGAATCAATACATGTAGATTGGATAAATCTCTGAGTCCACCTCCACCTAAGTGTGAGGGCTGGGCTTTTCTATTGCTGAATCCTCTTTGACTGTCAGAGCAGCTGACATAGAGTAGTTGATGAATGAATGAGTGAATGAATGAATGAATGAATGCGCATGCCTGTATAGTTCATTAAGATGAAACTAAGCAATATAGGTAAGTGCACTTGTTTACCAACAAGTAAAATCTTCAGCTGACTAAATGCACCCATGATTTCTTGACTTGAAGACTTTGTGCTGAGCCTTCTGTTCTCACATCGTTGTTTATTATGCTTTCTTATTAAGAAGTTAAAACAGCAAAATAGTATTAACAGTAATTAGCCTTGGGGATAAAAGTAAACCCAAGCACAATTTAGTGCTTACTAACAGCCCATGAAGACAGGAATCATCAAAAATAAGTAACCCATTAAGTTGACAGTGTAATTGCAAACTGCCAGGCATTAGTCAGCCAATACACTTTGGCCATACCATTCCTGTTTAGAGAATATTCCCATGTTTCACTGCCTCAAGTCTCCTACACAATCTTTGCTCCCTTCGGCTCAGCACGTGACCTTAAGATTTACTTTGCTAAGGAAACACAGGTTGTCAAGAATGCCCTTGCCTTCTAACTGTGCTCTCCAAATGCCCCTGAGTCTGATAATCATCTTTCCCTCTTCCCCTTTGCCCCAAGAGGAAGATGAGTTCCCTCCCTTGACCCAGCTGCAGTCTGTGTGTCTCATTCCTTTGCGACTTCCTCATGAAGAGGCAAAAGCTCTCACGCAGCCTCATGACCATAATGAATTCCAACTCTTTGGGTTCTAATGGCTCATTCTTCAATGTTGCTGAGGTTTTCTGCATCCTTAAGTCTCTCTCTGTCTCTCTTTCCTTACCTAGTTATTTCCTCTCCTCAAGTTTTCCAAACGAGAAGCTAACGCAACAGATCTCCTCTTCCATCCTGGTCTTGTACCCACCATTCCACCCAAAATACAATGACAAACATTGTCAGAAACTTCAAAGTCAACAGGCCAGAGGACTGATTACTCAGTGTTGATCTTGACTAACCTCACCCTTCACATGTACCACTGTGGCCTTTCCTCCAGGAGTGCAGTGTTCTGAAAAGGTACATCACACAATCTTTCTCTCTCACAGCACTCTTCTAGATAGGGCGACTGGCCCTTATATATTGAACAAATTCCTGCTTATGCATTTCAAACTAAATTTCCATTAATTTGTTTATATTTTTGCCTTCTTTTTTAGTTTATGAGATTCTGGCCAGCAAGGGAAATGTCTGATTTAGCTTTGTCTCACAAGTGCCTGACACATCGATGGTGACTTCTAAAATTTTAATGAAAGAAGACAGAGATGGAGGGAGAGAAAGAAAGTCTATGGTTATCTAATGATACCCAGAAGACGCATGTAAAGGTATTGATTTATAATGTCTGCATATAAATACAAAAAAATAGAAGTACTATCCTGTATCAGAGATGGCTCTGTGTTTTAGACATCATGGAATTTCAGGGCATGGGGTTACCTTAAAGATTACCTTTAAGTGAAGAAAGAGAAGGACAGGAACTAAAAATCATTTGTCAAAATTCACACAACAAAAACAAATCAGGAATCCACAACTCCAAATCCAATTATTTACTACATACTAACCTTAGAAGTTAATTGGTTAGTTAACTAATTAACAGATATTTTTTAAAACGGTCGAATACTTACTAAGCATCAGGATTGTTCCAAGTGTTCAAAGAATAAAACACTTATGACAGGGACAGACGATATACCAACACAAGTAATAAGATGTCAGGTAATAATAACTGTTAAAGAAAAATAAAGCAATGTAAAAGGATAACTAGTGACTGGGGAGGTAGTATATACATTTTTTTTAGATGGGCTGGCAATCAAAAGCTTCTCTGAGGAGATGACATTTGAACACAAAATTGAGTTATGTTTTGAATGATTTAAAAAGCATGCTGTGCAAAGGGATTGGGGAAATGTAGGTATAAAAGCCCTAAATACAAATGATCTTGGTGTGAGTATAAGAGACTCATGACACACAGAAGTGAAACATGAAGTCAGTGATTCTGGCAGGGCTCAGAGCACAGAAAATCTTGAAAGCCACAGTAGAAATTTGGATGATACACTGATATTACAGGTTTGGTGTTAGGGATAGTACAATAAGATTTCTATTTTAAAACCAGTCTAAAAAGGTTAAAAAAAAATAAAATCAGTCTAGCAGGACACCTGGGTAGTTCAGTTGAGCTTCTGCCTTTGGGTCAGGTGGTGGTTCTGGGATCCTGGGATTGAGTCCTGCATCAGGCTCCCCACAGGGAGTCTACGTCTCCCTCTGCCTATGTGTCTGCCCCCCACCCCGTGTCTCTCATGAATAAATAAATAGTATCTTTTAAAATATTAAATAAATAAATAAAACAAGTCTAGCTGTTGGGGGAATAGATTATAAACACACAAGAGGCATACAGAGATCAGGAAGGAGTCCATGTGAAGGATTAGGGGATGGATGCAGAGCCCAACAGGCTGGAGAGTGGTTGGATGTGGATGCATTTAGAAGGCAGAGCTAACTGACTACTCTCTTAGATCTTCTGGGTGGTGGATGGAGTAAAATAGGGACTCAAGAAGGATTTCTAGGGGCTTATCTAGAGAAACTAAACATATGGTGGTGCCATCCACTGAGATGAGGGAGAGCAGACGAGCAACAAGTTTGGTAGGCATGGAAGGAAATTGGGAATTCTGTTTGGGACATGGACAGGTTGAGGTGAATTCATGACTTTTCCAGTTACTCGTAGATAAGATTTCAGCTCAATTTTATTCATAAAAACAGTCTTGATTCAGAACATAAAATATTCAAATCCACACATTAGTCAACATTCTGAACCTAACTTTAAATTTTCTACCATTCCCCAATACAGACCTGGTTCTAGCTACTCTTTTGCTTGACACCAGGGACCAAACAGGGAAAGGTGGGAGATGATAAGGAGATAGAGAAGTCTCACTTGGCTGAGAGACTTCAGATTCTGGGTGGTAGGAAGCTAAAGGTGCTCTCTTTCAAGGGACAGTTTTATTTTATTTATTTCAAAATCTTCTTGAACTTCCCTTGACTAAGGCAGATGAATGCTTCTCTAGGTGGGCTGGTCACTTGTACCTCCTTCCTCAGCCCTGGGGCATCCATTGGCCCACCTCTTTCTCCTTGTGGATTTCATAGCAGGAGAGAGTCAAGTTCTGTCCAGAGTCCCTTTCAGCTTTCTGGATATAAGTTGGACACCTGTCCTCTGCGCCTCCCAACAAAGGATCCTTTTCATGGTTTTCTGAGTGGCCCCCTGAAGAACATTAAGAGAAGAAGGTTTGGATGACAAAAACTCCGTCATCCTACTACTAACGTGAAAGTGAAGGAGGATGGGGACTAACACCAGGGCCACACACTCTGAAAAGAGAATGATCTTTATCAATCTCATAGCCACAATCCTTTGCCAACACCCCCTCTCATCTCTGACCTTTTTTTACACCCTTGGTTTAACTTTGGCCAAAGGTTTTGGATAGATTCTCTTTAAGATAATTTTGTTTGCAAACATACCCATAAAGCACAGGAAGTCAACCTTATACCCAGTTAGATAGCTGATACCTGTTTGTGTCAATGTGCTTCCAAGTACCTGTGTATGTGTGAGCTGCTGTGGGAGAAGCATCTCCACAGGAAGCAGGGGACAGAGCCTCTGTGGGGTCCTTCAGAGAGCAAGTGCCAATCAGAACCATCTTCTCTTATTCACCTTTTATGATCTGCTTCCCTTTCCTTAACTTGCCCAGTAATTACCAACTTTCACCGACTGATTTTAGCACAAATATCCCCCCTCCCCATAAGCATTCAGTTACAAAGGCAAGTTATAAAATAGCATTGTTTCCATTGATCTCTATTTTTTGTTTCAGGTCCTCTCTGTACCTGGTCCCTTTTGCCCATGGAATAGCTGGAATAATCATGCCCTCTTGTGGTGAAGTCCGAGTTCTGCAGGGTAGGAGACCTGCTGTTTACTTTGGGGACAATTTCCCATGATCTATATATACTTTACTCTCTAGAGGGTGCTTAGATCTGCCTTATTTATGAGTCTGAAGTTGAGTGATATGAATGTTCTCATGACTTTTAAATCTACATACGTCAACTAGGTTTTACCTTGTGAAACATTTTGTCTGAAATTAATGTGAACATTCTATCTCGACATCAAAGCCATTAGGCCCGTTTGCAGTTTATCTTCTTATTGCTGGCAACTTAAGACTAAAAAATAAGCCATCCTTGGGTGCCTGGGTGGCTCAATCAGTTAAGCACTGGACTCTTGATTCTGGCTCAGGGATGATCTCAGGGTGGTAAGAGTCCCATGCTGGGCTCTATGCTCAGCGAGGAGTTTGCTTGGGATTCTCTCCCTCTCCCTCTGCCCCTCTCTTCTCTCATTCTCTCTCAAATAAATTGATAACTCTTCTTTTCTAAATAAGCCGTCCTCCATTTTCACTAACTGATTTAATTTTTTAATTAAATTTTTTATTTTGAGATCATTACAAATTGACATGCAGTTAGAAGAAATAATACAGAGAAATTCTCTGTACCTGTTACTCAGTTTCCATCAATAGTAACATCTTAGGAAACTATAGGATATATCACAACTAGATTATTAAAATTGCTGCAGTAATAATACAGAAAAGCTTCACCACAGAGATACCTCATTTTGCCCTTTTATTTTTATTTATTTTGTATATATTTTTTATTGGAGTTTGATTTGCCAACATATAGCATAACACCCAGTGCTCATCCCATCAAGTGCCCCCTCAGTGCCCGTCACCCAGTCACCCTATCCCCTCACCCACCTCCCTTCCACTACCCCTTGTTCAGTTCCCAGAGGTAGGAGCCTCTCATGTTCTGTCTCCCTCACTGATATTTCCCACTCACTTTCTCTCCTTTCCCCTTTAATCCCTTTCACTATTTCCTATATTCCCCAAATGAATGAGACCATATAATGTTTGTCCTTCTCCAATTGAGTTACTTCATTCGGCATAATACCCTCCAGGTCCATCCAAGTTGAAGCAAATGGTGGGCATTTGTCGCTTCTAATGGCTGAGTAATATTCCATTGTATACATCGACCACATCTTCTTTATCCATTCATCTTTCAGTGGACACCGGGGCTCCTTCCAGGGCTTGGCTATTGTGGACATTGCTGCTATAAACATTGGGGTGCAGGTGTCCCAGGGTTTCCCTGCATCTGAATCTGTGGGGTAAATCCCCAGCAGTGCAATTGCTGGGTCGTAGGGCAGGTCTATTTTTAACTCTTTGAGGAACCTCCACACAGTTTTCCAGAGTGGTTGTACCAGTTCACAGTCCCACAATTCTGTTTGTCTTTTTTTAAATTTTAAATCTTCTGCAACCAGTTCACATCCCCACCAACAGTTCATTTTGCCCTTTTAAAGCCAAAAGCATTACTGTCCATGGAAGCCACCAGTTTCCTGGAAGCCACTAGTCTTTCTACATTTCTAGAATTTTGCTGGTTCAAGAATATGATTATATAAATGGAATCATACAGTATGTAGCCTTTTGGAATTGACTTTCTTTGTCACTCATCATAATCATCTGGAGAATCATCCAGATTGTTATGCACATCAATTTGTTCCTTTTTATTGCTGAGTAGTATTCCTTGATATGGGTAACCATCATTTCCTTAACCATTTATCTCGTGAAGGACACCTGGATTGTTTCTAGTTCAAGGGCTGTTAAAAATAAGGCTGGTATAAACATCTCTGTGCAGATTTTTGTGTGAACAGAAGTTTTCATCTCTTTAGGATAAGTGCCCAGGAGTGCAACTGCTGAGTTGTATGGTAGGTTCATGTTTAGCTTTTTAAAAAACTACTAAAATGTTTTCTCAAGTGGCTGTACCAACTTACATTCCCACTAGAAATGTATGAGAGGTCCACTTTCTATGCATCTTTGCCAGCACTTGATACTGTCACTTTTTTTTTAGTTTTAGCCATTCTGATAGGTGGATAATACACTGCATTGCGGTTTAAACATGCAATTAACTGATGGCAAATGGTGTTGAACATTTTTTACTGTGATTGTCTGCTCTTATCCACTTCCGTAAAATGTCTCTTCATATCTTCAACCCACTTCCTAATCAGATTTTTTTTTAAATTATTGAGTTTGAGAGTTGTATATCCTAGACACTAGTCCTTTGTCAGATATGTGGCTTGGAAATCTTTTCTCTCAGTCTATAGCTTGTTTTTCATTCTCTTAGGTAGGATCTTTGCAGAGAAAACGTTTTAAATTTTTGTGAAGCCAAATTTATCAATTTTACCTTTGATGAACCATGCTTTTGGCATCCAGTCCAAGAATTCATTGCCTAGCCCTAGACCCCAAAGATTTTTCTCCGGTTTTTGCCTCCTAAACATTTTATAGTTTTATGTGTAACATTTAAGCCTGTGATTCACTTTGAGTTAATTTTTTGTCTAAAATCTAAAACTTAGGCAGAGGTTTGTGGGTTTTTTTTTTATTTGTTTGCTTTACATATAAATATTGAATTTTTTCTGGCATCATTTGTTGAAAAGGCTATCCTTCCTCCATGGAATTTTGTACCTTTGTCAAGAATCAGTTGGACAGGGATATAATCAGCAAGTGAAAAGACAACTCTCAGAATGGAAGAAAATATTTGCAAATCATATATTTGATAAGGGGTTAATATCCAGAAAATAAACTCTTACAATTCAATTACAATTGTAATTACAATTACAATTTTACTGAAAGTTTTTTTCATTTTAAAAAATTACAGAAAAACAGTCTGATTTGGGTGAAGAATTTGGATAGACATTTCCCCAAAGAAGAAACACAAATGACCAAAAAGCACATGAAAAGATGTTCAACATCACTAATTATTAGGAAAATACAAAACAAAATCACAATCCATTAGCATGGCTGTTATAGACAGAAAGACAGACAGACAGACAGATAAAGAAAGAAAGAAAGAAAGAAAGAAAGAAAGAGAGAGAGAGAGAGAAAGAAAGAAAGAAAGAAAGAAAGAAGAAAGAAAGAAAAGAAAGAAAGAAAGAAAGAAAGAAAGAAAAGAAAGAAAGAAGAAAGAAAGAGAGAGAGAAAGAAAGAAAGAAAGAAAGAGAGAAAGAAAGAAAGAAAGAAAGAAAGAAAGAAAGAAAGAAAGAAAGAAAGAGTGTTGGCAAGGATGTGGAGAAATAGGAAGGCTTGTGCATTTGTTGGCACAAGATGAGATTGTAAAATGGTGCAGCCGTTATGGAAGACAATATGGAAGTTACTCAGAAACTTAAAAATTGAATTATCAAATGATCCTGAAATTCCTTATCTCAACATATGGACCTAGGAGGAATGAAAGCAAGAGTTCAAACAAGTATTTGTGTACCTACATGTACAGCATCATTATGTGCAATAACCAAAAGACAGAAGCTACCTAAGTGTCCCTTTATAAAAGAAGGGCATTCATCTCAAATCTTTGAGGATTTCCACCACTATCTTTTCTCCCAGCTGCTTGTGTTCTCATATGTTGTTATCTTTTGTTTCTAGCCTTCTGGACAAATTCAACAATCCCTGTCACTGCTAATTAGTAACTTTATTTATTTTTTAAAAAAAATTGTTAAAGATTTTATTTATTCACCCATGAGAGACACACACACACACACACACAGAGACAGAGACACAGGCAGAGGGAGAAGCAGGCTCCATGCAGGGAGCCCGATGTGGGACTCGATCCCGGGTCTCCAGGATCAGGCCTTGGGCTGAAGGCGGCACTAAACCGCTGAGCCACCTTGGCTGCCCTAATTAGTAACTTTAAAAACAAAAATCTTCTGCAACCAATTAGTAAATAAGCTCCTAAAATATATTTGTGTTAAAAACGAATAGAGGGGAACCCATATCTTAATTTTATTTCTAAAATTCTGCCGTCTATGTACACAGAGCTCTAGACAGGAGACTTCCTTAGCCAAGAGGTCAGGCTCCTGAGTCAAGCTGTCCCTGTCTGCAATGCAAATCCTCCACACACCAGTTTTGTGGTGTTTCCTCTCCTTTCTGTTCAAAATCAAGGAACTCTTAGTACCTACCTCACAAAGTATTGGGCAAACTAAATGCCACTTGCTAATCACAGACCCTTCCCTCTCTTCAAAAGCCACCACTGTCCTGAATTTTACTGAAAGTTTTTTCTCATTTTAAAAATAACTGTATCACTAAATGTGCATTCGTACACTGCAGTTTCATTTTGCCCATTTAAAAATTATTTTTCGCTTGTCTTTTTTTAAATAAGTGTCTTATTTTATAGTTTTAGATACACAGGAAATTTGCAAAGAGTAGGGAGATTTCCCAGACATCTTGCGCTCTCTTCCCCTATTGTTAACATCTTGCGTTCCTCTGATAGTTTATCACAACTCAACTCAGGAGCCAACATTAGTGTGTTACTATTAACTAGAGTCCATAGGTCATTCAGATTTCCTTCATTCTTACCTAATGTCCTTTTTCTCTTCTAAGATCCCATCCACAAGGCACATTACACTGTGTCATCATGTGTTCTTAGGCTCCTCCTGATTGTTACAGTTTCTCCGACATTCCCTAGCTTTGGGTAACACGACAGTCTTAAAGATTACTGGTCAAGTATTTTGTAGAACATCCTTCCACTGGCATTTATCTTATGTTTTTCTCATGATTAGCCTGGGGTTGTGGTTTGGGGAGAAGAAGACCACAAGGTAAAATACCATTCTTATCACATTACATCTAGTGTATATACTATCAACATTACTTATCACTGATGATGATAACCTTGGTTACCTGGCTGAGATGATATTGTCAGGTTTCTCCACTGTGCAGTTTCCTGCCCACCCCCCACCCCCCACTTTTCATACCGTACTCTTTGAAATGAAGTCACTATAGTAGCCCATACTTAAGGTGTGCACTCCATCTCTTTGAGGGCAGAGTATCTACATGATTTATTTGAAATTCTTCCCCATGGTATTTTTGCCTCATCTCTCTCTCTCATTCATTCATTCATTCATTCATTCATTCGTTTACTTCTATCAGCTTGGATTAATGAATATGTATTATATACTTTGAGTTCTAACCCAATACTACTTCATTTTTTTGGATCAAATTATTCCAGCTTTGTCCATGGGGAGCTCTTTCATTAGGCTCCTGTTTCCCTTTGTCAGATCCCCATCATCGTGGGTTTCCCTTGTTAATGTTGTTGGTTTAGCCCTTCCTTACTCTCTGGCACTACAATATGCAACAGAGCCATCTTACGTATTTCCTGCCCCAGTCCTAGAATCAATCATTTTTCCGAGATCCTCTAGATCATTTTATTGGAGAATGGTATTAAAAATCACTATTTAGGTACTGAGTATGCTCATTGATAGTGTGGTATTATCGCTTCAAGGCCCTCTCAGCTCATAGAATGAGACAATACATATGTGCATACAAATCCATGTACATGAGTTTATCTATAAATATTTCTATGACTATCCATCTGTGTCAATATTAATGTAAACTAATGTTCCAGCTTCAATTCTTTACTACATGGATCATCCTAGCCTTCTCTTTGCTTGTCTATAAATTTCCACTCCAAGAGTGAGAAACCCAGCTCTTCTGGGGATTTCTTTATTCATTGATTCCATAAATATTTTGATTGCCTACTATCGTCTACACTCTGCTCTAAATAGAAAAGATTTGGCAGTGAATAAAACAGACAAAACTTTTGCCCTTGTGAATCTTATGTTCTAGTATCCATTTGAAGTGAATATAAATCCACTTTAGAGGATACATCTTCAATCCAGGCCTTAGATTCTACATTTCTTACTTGTTTGCTAGTAAAATAACAGTGATATCTAGGTTAGTTTTTATTTTATCCAGTGTTGTTTTCAGCAAGAGGGTTTTCAGAGAATCTAATCTGTCATATTATCAGAAATCAGTGTTTTGTTTTGTTTTTTTTAGAAGCTCATTTCTTTCTAAGCTCATTTTATGAAATAGTCTCTGGATTTTAAGATCAACATATATGGAAATGTATTTACTACGTGGTATGATATGATAATTTTTGTGCTTTCTTTCCTCATTTTCATGTATGTGGCCTTTCCATTACATACATAAGTTATATGTGTGTGTGTGCATATACACACAAGAGCACACACATTCACATATACATGTATAACTTTTTCTTCATTTAGATACAGAGTAGACATGTGCACCATCTAAGTGTACCCATTTTTACTTTAAGTTAGGAAACTTTAAACCGATTTTACAGCCATATGTTAGTTGGATGAGAGTGAGGATAGACTTAGAAGTTTGAAATTAGTGTTCTTTCTACACTGTGTTCTGAGCCGACCAGGAAGGTCCTGTAGCAGGCACTTCCTAAGATGGACAAAAATCTATATCCTTTAGAAATATGTTTAACTTGGGGATCCCTGGGTGGCTCAGCGGTTTAGCGCCTGCCTTTGGCCCAGGGCGCGATCCTGGAGTCTCGGGATTGAGTCCCGCGTCCGGCTCCCGGCATGGAGCTTGCTTCTCCCTCTGCCTGTGTCTCTGCCTCTCTCTCTCTCTCTCTCTCTCTCTCTCTCTGTGTTTATCATGAATAAATAAATAAATAAATCTTAAAAAAATATGTTTAACTGAATTATTTATAATAATAGTCTTTAAGGCCAATTCTTATGACAGACACATCAAACCTTTTAAGGAGTAGGGAAAATCCTGGTAACCTAGGCCCAACAGCAGGGCCAGGGACAGCGGGGGCAGCCAGTTAAAATGGATTTTTACTGGAGAATGGGACTTTCACAGGAAAATGTGACATTTCATATTCAGTGAAAGCCAACCTAGTGCTGTCTCTACTTTTGATAACCATGGACTAAAAATACCAAGTGAACACCAACACATCCACCGGCCTCATCCATCTCTGTCCTCAGAGGAATGCCAGCATAACTGCAGCTCCTCTAGGGAAATGTCTGACCAGAGAAGGCGGAACTCCAGGCAGCCAAGGGAAGGAGGTTTGGAAATCAGTCCAAAGATTTTTACAGAGAAAAGATTTCACTAACAATTTAAATAATGCCTTTTAGTCAGAAATCTGTGAATTGCCTATGAAGTATGAGCATTTTAAAAGGAATCTCTAGGGTGCCTGGGTGGCTCAGTCAGTTAAGGTCTGCCTTCAGCTCAGGTCATTATCCCAGGGTCCTGGGATCCAGCCCCACATTGAGCTCCCTGTTCAGCAGGGAACCTGCTTCTCCCTCTCCTTCTGCTACTCCCCCTGCTTGTGCTCTCTGGCTCTCTGTCAGATAAAAAAAAGAAATAAAATAAAATTTCTTTAAAAAGAAATAAAATAAAATAAATAAAATAAAATTTCTTTAAAAAGAAATAAAATAAAAGGAATCTCTACAGCACCTCTTCATCAAAAATAGAGAAAAATTAAAAAAAAAATTAAAAAAAAGAAAAATAGAGAAAAATTTGTGGCCAATTTCATAAACATTTTACATCCAGAGGTCTCAGCTTACCAGGTGAAACAATTGCTTCTTTAGGCACCCACTAAACAAGAATAAGAAACATTAGAAAAGTTTCACTAGAGATAGAAGATGTAGGAGCTCCAAAGACATGCAGTTGACAAACCACTAGTCATTCATTCTTTTCATGTGTATCAAATGCTTACCATATGCAATGTACTCTTTCTGCAACTATCCATACTTTTCTTTCCTGCTGAAGAGCAAAAGATTTACATGTAAACAATTTGCAATAATTGGCATTTGTACCCAGTGTAATGGAAGAACAGAGGCATAATTAATTCTGCAGGGGATGGACTTGGATTGAGGGTGTCAAGGTGAATTCTAAAGCTTTCTTTGAAACATTGGAGTCACATAGTTTCCTCTCCAAATATTTCAAAGCCTACTGCTTTTAAATGAACATGCTTAACTTCTATTGTGCTTAGCTAACATACAAATCTTAAGTTCTAGATCCCCTCTACCTCAGTCTACATATAAGTTACCCTTCCCTCCCAACATGTGTCCACCACCACCACTCTAGCCGGAACATATCAGTTCCAGGTTTCACCTAGAACAGAGCTCCCCCAGATTGAAGGGGCTGCTCTTGCTCATAGGTGAATAAACTGAGTGACAACTGATGTGTTCTCCAGCCTCTGGTTGAGCGTGAGGGTGGTGCATTTATGGAAAAGAGGCCCAACCCTATTTTGTGGAAGATAGAATAGAAAAGACATCAGTTCTGGTGAGGTATCATGACCTAATCTGTTGATTCTAAAAAAGCAGTAGGCTTTGAAATATTTGGAGAGGAAACTATGTGACCTAGCAAAATAGATTCTAACATTTTCAGGTTGTGAAAGTTGATCCCTCTTGGTTCTTTGTAAGAAAAACAGCATGAATTGAATTTCTGGGGGCTGGCAGTCACCAAAAGAGGAGAGTGTCAGCAGCAGCAGCAGGGAATGGGACTGGAGCTAATGAAGCATAGGTTTCAGGACACCTAATTTGCATAGGAACTTTGTGAGACGCTCTATAGAATGTTGTATTCATAATTTTGTAGTGTTTGCCTGAAAAGGGGCCCTCAGGATAGTATAGACTTCAGCTCTCCTATAGCTGATTTATTCCCCCAGGAAATAGTAAGAAACAAAAGGAATGGAGGAGGAGGGAGAGAGGAAGGAAGGGTTAGAAGGCAGGGAGAGTGGGAAGGGGGAAGAATTATCATTCCTAGCAGCAGAAATGCAGAAGAAAATTTTAAGCACCAGGGGGATAATGTGGATTTTAGGCTGACTGCCTTGCTGCATTGAGATGTATTCATTTGTACTCACGTTTTTGGTGGCACTCTAGGAACTTCAAGAAGCAGGGAAGTGTCTACTTGTGGGTTGACTTGGTAAGGCAAAGTGTCAATGTGAACAGAATATGGGATGTGTGTGTGTGTGTGGGGGGGTGTCAAGAATTCAGCAATAGATGGGCACAAAATGTGGCTAGAAAAAGTTTAAGTCCCCTTCTTCCTCAGACATTGGAGACAACAAATGTTCCACTGTATGTGTAGCATGAGGGATCTTACTTTATAAATATCTTAAAGATTACTCTTGCATGGTGGAGTAGTTTGCAGCTACCCGAATGCCTGACATTTGGAAGACATCTTTATTTATTTTAATTTTTTTAAGGATTTTATTTACTTATTCATGAGAGACACAGAGAAAGAGCCAGAGACATAGGCAGAGGGAGAAGCAGGCTTCCCATTGGGAACCCAATGTAGGACTTGATCCCCGGACGCCGTGATCACGACCTGAGCCAAAGGCAGATGCTCAACCACTGGTCCACCCAGGCATCCCAAGGAGAGACATCTTTAAACACAATATAAGAGTGATGATTAAGATCCACATTTGGTTTAGTCAGAGGAGTAGTTCTGGAAGACTAAGGTAAAAACTATGGTTGGATTGGCTAAGTCATGATCAACTGTGTTAGTCTCTTAACACTAGATTGTGGAGATACTTAGCTCTGGGAGATGGGAATTAATGGAGGATAACCTGGATTTGAAAAATGAGAAGAATTCAGGCAGGAAATAAAGATCCCCTAAGTTATCTAAAAAAGAAACCAATGTTTCAAAGAAAGCTTTAGAATTCACCTTGACACCCTCAATCCAAGTCCATCCCCTGCAGAATTAATTATGCCTCTGTTCTTCCATTACACTGGGTACAAATGCCAATTATTGCAAATTGTTTACATGTAAATCTTTTGCTCTTCAGCAGGAAAGAAAAGTATGGATAGTTGCAGAAAGAGTACATTGCATATGGTAAGCATTTGATACACATGAAAAGAATGAATGACTAGTGGTTTGTCAACTGCATGTCTTTGGAGCTCCTACATCTTCTATCTCTAGTGAAACTTTTCTAATGTTTCTTATTCTTGTTTAGTGGGTGCCTAAAGAAGCAATTGTTTCACCTGGTAAGCTGAGACCTCTGGATGTAAAATATTTATGAAATTGGCCACAAATTTTTCTCTATTTTTCTTTTTTTAAATTTTTTTAAATTTTTCTCTATTTTTGATGAAGAGGTGCTGTAGAGATTCCTTTTATTTTATTTCTTTTTAAAGAAATTTTATTTTATTTATTTTATTTTATTTCTTTTTAAAGAAATTTTATTTTATTTCTTTTTTTTATCTGACAGAGAGCCAGAGAGCACAAGCAGGGGGAGTAGCAGAAGGAGAGGGAGAAGCAGGTTCCCTGCTGAACAGGGAGCTCAATGTGGGGCTGGATCCCAGGACCCTGGGATAATGACCTGAGCTGAAGGCAGACCTTAACTGACTGAGCCACCCAGGCACCCTAGAGATTCCTTTTAAAATGCTCATACTTCATAGGCAATTCACAGATTTCTGACTAAAAGGCATTATTTAAATTGTTAGTGAAATCTTTTCTCTGTAAAAATCTTTGGACTGATTTCCAAACCTCCTTCCCTTCCTCTTGGCTGCCTGGAGTTCCGCCTTCTCTGGTCAGACATTTCCCTAGAGGAGCTGCAGTTATGCTGGCATTCCTCTGAGGACAGAGATGGATGAGGCCGGTGGATGTGTTGGTGTTCACTTGGTATTTTTAGTCCATGGTTATCAAAAGTAGAGACAGCACTAGGTTGGCTTTCACTGAATATGAAATGTCACATTTTCCTGTGAAAGTCCCATTCTCCAGTAAAAATCCATTTTAACTGGCTGCCCCCGCTGTCCCTGGCCCTGCTGTTGGGCCTAGGTTACCAGGATTTTCCCTACTCCTTAAAAGGTTTGATGTGTCTGTCATAAGAATTGGCCTTAAAGACTATTATTATAAATAATTCAGTTAAACATATTTTTTTAAGATTTATTTATTTATTTATTCATGATAAACACAGAGAGAGAGAGAGAGAGAGAGAGAGGCAGAGACACAGGCAGAGGGAGAAGCAAGCTCCATGCCGGGAGCCGGACGCGGGACTCAATCCCGAGACTCCAGGATCGCGCCCTGGGCCAAAGGCAGGCGCTAAACCGCTGAGCCACCCAGGGATCCCCAAGTTAAACATATTTCTAAAGGATATAGATTTTTGTCCATCTTAGGAAGTGCCTGCTACAGGACCTTCCTGGTCGGCTCAGAACACAGTGTAGAAAGAACACTAATTTCAAACTTCTAAGTCTATCCTCACTCTCATCCAACTAACATATGGCTGTAAAATCGGTTTAAAGTTTCCTAACTTAAAGTAAAAATGGGTACACTTAGATGGTGCACATGTCTACTCTGTATCTAAATGAAGAAAAAGTTATACATGTATATGTGAATGTGTGTGCTCTTGTGTGTATATGCACACACACACATATAACTTATGTATGTAATGGAAAGGCCACATACATGAAAATGAGGAAAGAAAGCACAAAAATTATCATATCATACCACGTAGTAAATACATTTCCATATATGTTGATCTTAAAATCCAGAGACTATTTCATAAAATGAGCTTAGAAAGAAATGAGCTTCTAAAAAAAACAAAACAAAACACTGATTTCTGATAATATGACAGATTAGATTCTCTGAAAACCCTCTTGCTGAAAACAACACTGGATAAAATAAAAACTAACCTAGATATCACTGTTATTTTACTAGCAAACAAGTAAGAAATGTAGAATCTAAGGCCTGGATTGAAGATGTATCCTCTAAAGTGGATTTATATTCACTTCAAATGGATACTAGAACATAAGATTCACAAGGGCAAAAGTTTTGTCTGTTTTATTCACTGCCAAATCTTTTCTATTTAGAGCAGAGTGTAGACGATAGTAGGCAATCAAAATATTTATGGAATCAATGAATAAAGAAATCCCCAGAAGAGCTGGGTTTCTCACTCTTGGAGTGGAAATTTATAGACAAGCAAAGAGAAGGCTAGGATGATCCATGTAGTAAAGAATTGAAGCTGGAACATTAGTTTACATTAATATTGACACAGATGGATAGTCATAGAAATATTTATAGATAAACTCATGTACATGGATTTGTATGCACATATGTATTGTCTCATTCTATGAGCTGAGAGGGCCTTGAAGCGATAATACCACACTATCAATGAGCATACTCAGTACCTAAATAGTGATTTTTAATACCATTCTCCAATAAAATGATCTAGAGGATCTCGGAAAAATGATTGATTCTAGGACTGGGGCAGGAAATACGTAAGATGGCTCTGTTGCATATTGTAGTGCCAGAGAGTAAGGAAGGGCTAAACCAACAACATTAACAAGGGAAACCCACGATGATGGGGATCTGACAAAGGGAAACAGGAGCCTAATGAAAGAGCTCCCCATGGACAAAGCTGGAATAATTTGATCCAAAAAAATGAAGTAGTATTGGGTTAGAACTCAAAGTATATAATACATATTCATTAATCCAAGCTGATAGAAGTAAACGAATGAATGAATGAATGAATGAATGAATGAGAGAGAGAGATGAGGCAAAAATACCATGGGGAAGAATTTCAAATAAATCATGTAGATACTCTGCCCTCAAAGAGATGGAGTGCACACCTTAAGTATGGGCTACTATAGTGACTTCATTTCAAAGAGTACGGTATGAAAAGTGGGGGGTGGGGGGTGGGCAGGAAACTGCACAGTGGAGAAACCTGACAATATCATCTCAGCCAGGTAACCAAGGTTATCATCATCAGTGATAAGTAATGTTGATAGTATATACACTAGATGTAATGTGATAAGAATGGTATTTTACCTTGTGGTCTTCTTCTCCCCAAACCACAACCCCAGGCTAATCATGAGAAAAACATAAGATAAATGCCAGTGGAAGGATGTTCTACAAAATACTTGACCAGTAATCTTTAAGACTGTCGTGTTACCCAAAGCTAGGGAATGTCGGAGAAACTGTAACAATCAGGAGGAGCCTAAGAACACATGATGACACAGTGTAATGTGCCTTGTGGATGGGATCTTAGAAGAGAAAAAGGACATTAGGTAAGAATGAAGGAAATCTGAATGACCTATGGACTCTAGTTAATAGTAACACACTAATGTTGGCTCCTGAGTTGAGTTGTGATAAACTATCAGAGGAACGCAAGATGTTAACAATAGGGGAAGAGAGCGCAAGATGTCTGGGAAATCTCCCTACTCTTTGCAAATTTCCTGTGTATCTAAAACTATAAAATAAGACACTTATTTAAAAAAAGACAAGCGAAAAATAATTTTTAAATGGGCAAAATGAAACTGCAGTGTACGAATGCACATTTAGTGATACAGTTATTTTTAAAATGAGAAAAAACTTTCAGTAAAATTCAGGACAGTGGTGGCTTTTGAAGAGAGGGAAGGGTCTGTGATTAGCAAGTGGCATTTAGTTTGCCCAATACTTTGTGAGGTAGGTACTAAGAGTTCCTTGATTTTGAACAGAAAGGAGAGGAAACACCACAAAACTGGTGTGTGGAGGATTTGCATTGCAGACAGGGACAGCTTGACTCAGGAGCCTGACCTCTTGGCTAAGGAAGTCTCCTGTCTAGAGCTCTGTGTACATAGACGGCAGAATTTTAGAAATAAAATTAAGATATGGGTTCCCCTCTATTCGTTTTTAACACAAATATATTTTAGGAGCTTATTTACTAATTGGTTGCAGAAGATTTTTGTTTTTAAAGTTACTAATTAGGGCAGCCAAGGTGGCTCAGCGGTTTAGTGCCGCCTTCAGCCCAAGGCCTGATCCTGGAGACCCGGGATCGAGTCCCACATCGGGCTCCCTGCATGGAGCCTGCTTCTCCCTCTGCCTGTGTCTCTGTCTCTGTGTGTGTGTGTGTGTGTGTCTCTCATGGGTGAATAAATAAAATCTTTAACAATTTTTTTTAAAAAATAAATAAAGTTACTAATTAGCAGTGACAGGGATTGTTGAATTTGTCCAGAAGGCTAGAAACAAAAGATAACAACATATGAGAACACAAGCAGCTGGGAGAAAAGATAGTGGTGGAAATCCTCAAAGATTTGAGATGAATGCCCTTCTTTTATAAAGGGACACTTAGGTAGCTTCTGTCTTTTGGTTATTGCACATAATGATGCTGTACATGTAGGTACACAAATACTTGTTTGAACTCTTGCTTTCATTCCTCCTAGGTCCATATGTTGAGATAAGGAATTTCAGGATCATTTGATAATTCAATTTTTAAGTTTCTGAGTAACTTCCATATTGTCTTCCATAACGGCTGCACCATTTTACAATCTCATCTTGTGCCAACAAATGCACAAGCCTTCCTATTTCTCCACATCCTTGCCAACACTCTTTCTTTCTTTCTTTCTTTCTTTCTTTCTTTCTTTCTTTCTTTCTTTCTTTCTTCTTTCTTTCTTTCTTTCTTTCTTTCTTCTTTCTTTCTTTCTTTCTCTCTCTCTTTCTTTCTTTTCTCTCTCTCTTTCTTTCTTCTTTCTTTTTTCTCTCTCTTTCTTTCTTTCTTTTCTTTCTTTCTTTCTTTCTTTCTTTCTTTCTTTCTTTCTTTCTTTTCTTTCTTTCTTCTTTCTTTCTTTCTTTCTTTCTTTCTTTCTCTCTCTCTCTCTCTCTTTCTTTCTTTCTTTCTTTCTTTATCTGTCTGTCTGTCTGTCTTTCTGTCTATAACAGCCATGCTAATGGATTGTGATTTTGTTTTGTATTTTCCTAATAATTAGTGATGTTGAACATCTTTTCATGTGCTTTTTGGTCATTTGTGTTTCTTCTTTGGGGAAATGTCTATCCAAATTCTTCACCCAAATCAGACTGTTTTTCTGTAATTTTTTAAAATGAAAAAAACTTTCAGTAAAATTGTAATTGTAATTACAATTGTAATTGAATTGTAAGAGTTTATTTTCTGGATATTAACCCCTTATCAAATATATGATTTGCAAATATTTTCTTCCATTCTGAGAGTTGTCTTTTCACTTGCTGATTATATCCCTGTCCAACTGATTCTTGACAAAGGTACAAAATTCCATGGAGGAAGGATAGCCTTTTCAACAAATGATGCCAGAAAAAATTCAATATTTATATGTAAAGCAAACAAATAAAAAAAAAAACCCACAAACCTCTGCCTAAGTTTTAGATTTTAGACAAAAAATTAACTCAAAGTGAATCACAGGCTTAAATGTTACACATAAAACTATTAAATGTTTAGGAGGCAAAAACCGGAGAAAAATCTTTGGGGTCTAGGGCTAGGCAATGAATTCTTGGACTGGATGCCAAAAGCATGGTTCATCAAAGGTAAAATTGATAAATTTGGCTTCACAAAAATTTAAAACGTTTTCTCTGCAAAGATCCTACCTAAGAGAATGAAAAACAAGCTATAGACTGAGAGAAAAGATTTCCAAGCCACATATCAGACAAAAGACTAGTGTCTAGGATATACAACTCTCAAACTCAATAATTTAAAAAAAAATCTGATTAGGAAGTGGGTTGAAGATATGAAGAGACATTTTACGGAAGTGGATAAGAGCAGACAATCACAGTAAAAAATGTTCAACACCATTTGCCATCAGTTAATTGCATGCTTAAACCGCAATGCAGTGTATTATCCACCTATCAGAATGGTTAAAACTAAAAAAAAAGTGACAGTATCAAGTGCTGGCAAAGATGCATAGAAAGTGGACCTCTCATACATTTCTAGTGGGAATGTAAGTTGGTACAGCCACTTGAGAAAACATTTTAGTAGTTTTTTAAAAAGCTAAACATGAACCTACCATACAACTCAGCAGTTGCACTCCTGGGCACTTATCCTAAAGAGATGAAAACTTCTGTTCACACAAAAATCTGCACAGAGATGTTTATACCAGCCTTATTTTTAACAGCCCTTGAACTAGAAACAATCCAGGTGTCCTTCACGAGATAAATGGTTAAGGAAATGATGGTTACCCATATCAAGGAATACTACTCAGCAATAAAAAGGAACAAATTGATGTGCATAACAATCTGGATGATTCTCCAGATGATTATGATGAGTGACAAAGAAAGTCAATTCCAAAAGGCTACATACTGTATGATTCCATTTATATAATCATATTCTTGAACCAGCAAAATTCTAGAAATGTAGAAAGACTAGTGGCTTCCAGGAAACTGGTGGCTTCCATGGACAGTAATGCTTTTGGCTTTAAAAGGGCAAAATGAACTGTTGGTGGGGATGTGAACTGGTTGCAGAAGATTTAAAATTTAAAAAAAGACAAACAGAATTGTGGGACTGTGAACTGGTACAACCACTCTGGAAAACTGTGTGGAGGTTCCTCAAAGAGTTAAAAATAGACCTGCCCTACGACCCAGCAATTGCACTGCTGGGGATTTACCCCACAGATTCAGATGCAGGGAAACCCTGGGACACCTGCACCCCAATGTTTATAGCAGCAATGTCCACAATAGCCAAGCCCTGGAAGGAGCCCCGGTGTCCACTGAAAGATGAATGGATAAAGAAGATGTGGTCGATGTATACAATGGAATATTACTCAGCCATTAGAAGCGACAAATACCCACCATTTGCTTCAACTTGGATGGACCTGGAGGGTATTATGCCGAATGAAGTAACTCAATTGGAGAAGGACAAACATTATATGGTCTCATTCATTTGGGGAATATAGGAAATAGTGAAAGGGATTAAAGGGGAAAGGAGAGAAAGTGAGTGGGAAATATCAGTGAGGGAGACAGAACATGAGAGGCTCCTACCTCTGGGAACTGAACAAGGGGTAGTGGAAGGGAGGTGGGTGAGGGGATAGGGTGACTGGGTGACGGGCACTGAGGGGGGCACTTGATGGGATGAGCACTGGGTGTTATGCTATATGTTGGCAAATCAAACTCCAATAAAAAATATATACAAAATAAATAAAAATAAAAGGGCAAAATGAGGTATCTCTGTGGTGAAGCTTTTCTGTATTATTACTGCAGCAATTTTAATAATCTAGTTGTGATATATCCTATAGTTTCCTAAGATGTTACTATTGATGGAAACTGAGTAACAGGTACAGAGAATTTCTCTGTATTATTTCTTCTAACTGCATGTCAATTTGTAATGATCTCAAAATAAAAAATTTAATTAAAAAATTAAATCAGTTAGTGAAAATGGAGGACGGCTTATTTAGAAAAGAAGAGTTATCAATTTATTTGAGAGAGAATGAGAGAAGAGAGGGGCAGAGGGAGAGGGAGAGAATCCCAAGCAAACTCCTCGCTGAGCATAGAGCCCAGCATGGGACTCTTACCACCCTGAGATCATCCCTGAGCCAGAATCAAGAGTCCAGTGCTTAACTGATTGAGCCACCCAGGCACCCAAGGATGGCTTATTTTTTAGTCTTAAGTTGCCAGCAATAAGAAGATAAACTGCAAACGGGCCTAATGGCTTTGATGTCGAGATAGAATGTTCACATTAATTTCAGACAAAATGTTTCACAAGGTAAAACCTAGTTGACGTATGTAGATTTAAAAGTCATGAGAACATTCATATCACTCAACTTCAGACTCATAAATAAGGCAGATCTAAGCACCCTCTAGAGAGTAAAGTATATATAGATCATGGGAAATTGTCCCCAAAGTAAACAGCAGGTCTCCTACCCTGCAGAACTCGGACTTCACCACAAGAGGGCATGATTATTCCAGCTATTCCATGGGCAAAAGGGACCAGGTACAGAGAGGACCTGAAACAAAAAATAGAGATCAATGGAAACAATGCTATTTTATAACTTGCCTTTGTAACTGAATGCTTATGGGGAGGGGGGATATTTGTGCTAAAATCAGTCGGTGAAAGTTGGTAATTACTGGGCAAGTTAAGGAAAGGGAAGCAGATCATAAAAGGTGAATAAGAGAAGATGGTTCTGATTGGCACTTGCTCTCTGAAGGACCCCACAGAGGCTCTGTCCCCTGCTTCCTGTGGAGATGCTTCTCCCACAGCAGCTCACACATACACAGGTACTTGGAAGCACATTGACACAAACAGGTATCAGCTATCTAACTGGGTATAAGGTTGACTTCCTGTGCTTTATGGGTATGTTTGCAAACAAAATTATCTTAAAGAGAATCTATCCAAAACCTTTGGCCAAAGTTAAACCAAGGGTGTAAAAAAAGGTCAGAGATGAGAGGGGGTGTTGGCAAAGGATTGTGGCTATGAGATTGATAAAGATCATTCTCTTTTCAGAGTGTGTGGCCCTGGTGTTAGTCCCCATCCTCCTTCACTTTCACGTTAGTAGTAGGATGACGGAGTTTTTGTCATCCAAACCTTCTTCTCTTAATGTTCTTCAGGGGGCCACTCAGAAAACCATGAAAAGGATCCTTTGTTGGGAGGCGCAGAGGACAGGTGTCCAACTTATATCCAGAAAGCTGAAAGGGACTCTGGACAGAACTTGACTCTCTCCTGCTATGAAATCCACAAGGAGAAAGAGGTGGGCCAATGGATGCCCCAGGGCTGAGGAAGGAGGTACAAGTGACCAGCCCACCTAGAGAAGCATTCATCTGCCTTAGTCAAGGGAAGTTCAAGAAGATTTTGAAATAAATAAAATAAAACTGTCCCTTGAAAGAGAGCACCTTTAGCTTCCTACCACCCAGAATCTGAAGTCTCTCAGCCAAGTGAGACTTCTCTATCTCCTTATCATCTCCCACCTTTCCCTGTTTGGTCCCTGGTGTCAAGCAAAAGAGTAGCTAGAACCAGGTCTGTATTGGGGAATGGTAGAAAATTTAAAGTTAGGTTCAGAATGTTGACTAATGTGTGGATTTGAATATTTTATGTTCTGAATCAAGACTGTTTTTATGAATAAAATTGAGCTGAAATCTTATCTACGAGTAACTGGAAAAGTCATGAATTCACCTCAACCTGTCCATGTCCCAAACAGAATTCCCAATTTCCTTCCATGCCTACCAAACTTGTTGCTCGTCTGCTCTCCCTCATCTCAGTGGATGGCACCACCATATGTTTAGTTTCTCTAGATAAGCCCCTAGAAATCCTTCTTGAGTCCCTATTTTACTCCATCCACCACCCAGAAGATCTAAGAGAGTAGTCAGTTAGCTCTGCCTTCTAAATGCATCCACATCCAACCACTCTCCAGCCTGTTGGGCTCTGCATCCATCCCCTAATCCTTCACATGGACTCCTTCCTGATCTCTGTATGCCTCTTGTGTGTTTATAATCTATTCCCCCAACAGCTAGACTTGTTTTATTTATTTATTTAATATTTTAAAAGATACTATTTATTTATTCATGAGAGACACGGGGTGGGGGGCAGACACATAGGCAGAGGGAGACGTAGACTCCCTGTGGGGAGCCTGATGCAGGACTCAATCCCAGGATCCCAGAACCACCACCTGACCCAAAGGCAGAAGCTCAACTGAACTACCCAGGTGTCCTGCTAGACTGATTTTATTTTTTTTTAACCTTTTTAGACTGGTTTTAAAATAGAAATCTTATTGTACTATCCCTAACACCAAACCTGTAATATCAGTGTATCATCCAAATTTCTACTGTGGCTTTCAAGATTTTCTGTGCTCTGAGCCCTGCCAGAATCACTGACTTCATGTTTCACTTCTGTGTGTCATGAGTCTCTTATACTCACACCAAGATCATTTGTATTTAGGGCTTTTATACCTACATTTCCCCAATCCCTTTGCACAGCATGCTTTTTAAATCATTCAAAACATAACTCAATTTTGTGTTCAAATGTCATCTCCTCAGAGAAGCTTTTGATTGCCAGCCCATCTAAAAAAAATGTATATACTACCTCCCCAGTCACTAGTTATCCTTTTACATTGCTTTATTTTTCTTTAACAGTTATTATTACCTGACATCTTATTACTTGTGTTGGTATATCGTCTGTCCCTGTCATAAGTGTTTTATTCTTTGAACACTTGGAACAATCCTGATGCTTAGTAAGTATTCGACCGTTTTAAAAAATATCTGTTAATTAGTTAACTAACCAATTAACTTCTAAGGTTAGTATGTAGTAAATAATTGGATTTGGAGTTGTGGATTCCTGATTTGTTTTTGTTGTGTGAATTTTGACAAATGATTTTTAGTTCCTGTCCTTCTCTTTCTTCACTTAAAGGTAATCTTTAAGGTAACCCCATGCCCTGAAATTCCATGATGTCTAAAACACAGAGCCATCTCTGATACAGGATAGTACTTCTATTTTTTTGTATTTATATGCAGACATTATAAATCAATACCTTTACATGCGTCTTCTGGGTATCATTAGATAACCATAGACTTTCTTTCTCTCCCTCCATCTCTGTCTTCTTTCATTAAAATTTTAGAAGTCACCATCGATGTGTCAGGCACTTGTGAGACAAAGCTAAATCAGACATTTCCCTTGCTGGCCAGAATCTCATAAACTAAAAAAGAAGGCAAAAATATAAACAAATTAATGGAAATTTAGTTTGAAATGCATAAGCAGGAATTTGTTCAATATATAAGGGCCAGTCGCCCTATCTAGAAGAGTGCTGTGAGAGAGAAAGATTGTGTGATGTACCTTTTCAGAACACTGCACTCCTGGAGGAAAGGCCACAGTGGTACATGTGAAGGGTGAGGTTAGTCAAGATCAACACTGAGTAATCAGTCCTCTGGCCTGTTGACTTTGAAGTTTCTGACAATGTTTGTCATTGTATTTTGGGTGGAATGGTGGGTACAAGACCAGGATGGAAGAGGAGATCTGTTGCGTTAGCTTCTCGTTTGGAAAACTTGAGGAGAGGAAATAACTAGGTAAGGAAAGAGAGACAGAGAGAGACTTAAGGATGCAGAAAACCTCAGCAACATTGAAGAATGAGCCATTAGAACCCAAAGAGTTGGAATTCATTATGGTCATGAGGCTGCGTGAGAGCTTTTGCCTCTTCATGAGGAAGTCGCAAAGGAATGAGACACACAGACTGCAGCTGGGTCAAGGGAGGGAACTCATCTTCCTCTTGGGGCAAAGGGGAAGAGGGAAAGATGATTATCAGACTCAGGGGCATTTGGAGAGCACAGTTAGAAGGCAAGGGCATTCTTGACAACCTGTGTTTCCTTAGCAAAGTAAATCTTAAGGTCACGTGCTGAGCCGAAGGGAGCAAAGATTGTGTAGGAGACTTGAGGCAGTGAAACATGGGAATATTCTCTAAACAGGAATGGTATGGCCAAAGTGTATTGGCTGACTAATGCCTGGCAGTTTGCAATTACACTGTCAACTTAATGGGTTACTTATTTTTGATGATTCCTGTCTTCATGGGCTGTTAGTAAGCACTAAATTGTGCTTGGGTTTACTTTTATCCCCAAGGCTAATTACTGTTAATACTATTTTGCTGTTTTAACTTCTTAATAAGAAAGCATAATAAACAACGATGTGAGAACAGAAGGCTCAGCACAAAGTCTTCAAGTCAAGAAATCATGGGTGCATTTAGTCAGCTGAAGATTTTACTTGTTGGTAAACAAGTGCACTTACCTATATTGCTTAGTTTCATCTTAATGAACTATACAGGCATGCGCATTCATTCATTCATTCATTCACTCATTCATTCATCAACTACTCTATGTCAGCTGCTCTGACAGTCAAAGAGGATTCAGCAATAGAAAAGCCCAGCCCTCACACTTAGGTGGAGGTGGACTCAGAGATTTATCCAATCTACATGTATTGATTCTAATATTAAAATTAAATATTAAAAAAATAAATAAAATTAAATATTACAATTGTATAATGGAACCCAAGTGGAATATTTCTGTTTTATTTTGTTTAGGTTTTTGTGGTATGTTGTGTGCTGGTGTTCAATTGCAATCACTGAGGCTACATTTAACAAGTTACTAAACTGCCTTTAGCCGCCTCCAAGTGAACAAGAAATGTGAAAAAAAAAAAGCCTCTTGTATGGTGCTTTATTCTGTACCCTCTGCCTTCAGCCTTCAAATTACCATTGTGACCAAGCCTGCCATTTATCTTAGTCATTCCCTGATGGATCTCCCTGAGCACTCTGCCAATAGGAAAGAAATCTTGGTTGCTTCCTGAGCTGCTTGCCTTTGGCCTTGGGGGGCATTGTTGCCCTTTCTCACCCATTGGTGTCTATAAACTAGCTGAAATAAATTAGGTTATTCATATGCAATAATAAAAGAAACTTTGTAAGAAACTTAAATTTTATCACGTTCCTAGGGATCTGAGGCCATATATTTGCTTATTGCTTCTTTATCTTTAATTAGCACAATAGTTATTTCGCATCGTACTTTTTTGCATGCATGCGGTGTTTTGTGCACTTTTTTTCTTTATTTTATTTATTGGAGTTCGATTTGCCAACATATAGTATAACATCCAGTGCTCATCCCATCAAGTGCCCCCCTCAGTGCCCGTCACCCAGTCACCCCATCCGCCCACCCACCTCCCCTTCCACTACCCCTTGTTCCTTTCCCAGAGTTAGGAGTCTGTCTTGTTTTGTCACCCTCTCTGTTTTTCTCTCTGTATTTCCCACTCATTTTCTCTCCTTTCCCCTTTAATCCCTTTCACTATTTTTTATATTCCCCAAATGAATGAGACCATATAATGTTTGTCCTTCTCCGACTGACTTACTTCACTCAGCATAATACCCTCCAGTTCTACCCACGTTGAAGCAAATGGCGGGTATTTGTCACTTCTAATGGCTGAGTAATATTCCATTGTATACATCGACCACATCTTCTTTATCCATTCATCTTTCGATGGACACCGAGGCTCCTTCCACGGTTTGGCTATTGTGGCCACTGCTGCTATAAACATCGGGGTGCAGGTGTCCCGACGTTTCCCTGCATCTGTATCTTTGGGGTAAATCCCAGTAGTGCAATTGCTGGGTCGTAGGGCAGGTCTATTTTTAACTCTTTGAGGAACCTCCACACAGTTTTCCAGAGTGGCTGCACCAGTTCACATTCCCACCAACAGTGCAAGAGGGCTCCCCTTTCTCCACATCCTCTCCAACATTGGTTGTTTCCTGTCTTGTTAATTTTCACCATTCTCACTGGTGTGAGGTGGGATCTCATTGTGGTGTTGATTTGTATTTCCCTGTGCATCTTACTTTTTACCTTTCAAGCCATTGAGGTTCAAGAGAAGTTGTGTTGATAATCTCCAAAGGAAGTTTCTAGTTTCCTTCTTCCCATTTTTCCTCCTTCTTCTCTTCCTCTTTCTGTCTCTCCCCTCTCTCTCCCTCCTTCCACTGCTTTTCTCCCTCTCATCCTTTATTCATTCCACAAATATTTATAGTCACTCTGTGCTATGCTCCATGTTAGAGTCTGAGGATATAAGGTGGAATAAGAAACAGCCTTTGCCCTCAGAGACCTTACAGTCCAGACAGAGACTGGCAATACAAGCAATGGCTGTGCTCCAGTGTGTTTAAGGCTCTGCTGGCAGTAGACACAGGACACTATGGCAGAACAGAGCTTAGAACAGCATGGGGATCAGGTAAAGCTTCCTTTGAGTTGACTCATACAGGTTGAGCAGAAATTGAACACGTGAAGGAAGCTAGATAGAGAGAAGGGAAAGCTTATCAGTCCGAACTTAGAGATTTCAGTTTAGATCCTTGATATAGAGGAAATTAATCAAAGAATTACAGTAAGCTTACTGTAGCATCTACTGAAAGGGACCAGAAAAGAATACATTTTTTTCTGCTTTTCCCTTTTAAATGCTGACTTCCATCTATCAATTCCTATCTTTTTTAATTTAATTTTTTTAAATTAAATATTTTATTTAGTTATTCATCACACACACACACACACACACACACACACACAGAGGCAGAGACACAGGCAGAGGGAGCAGCAGGCTCCATGCAGGGAGCCCGACGTGGGAGTTGATCCTGGGACTCCAGGATCACACCCTGGGCCAAAGACAGGCACTGAATCACTGAGCCACCCAGGTGTCCCAATCAATTCCTATCTGAGTTGGGAATTATTGGATCACTGTGCAACACATTTACTTCTCAGTTAATCTGGGATGAGAGATGTGAGACTTCATTTTTTCCACCCTACTGTCATTCATTGTTTCTGATACTGTATGATCTGCTTGAAAGGATAAGGCCCAGACAGAAGCTTAATCCATAATTCTCCTCATCAATAAACAGAGGTATGAATTCCTTCATTTCACTTAACTTTCTGCTGTGGGCAACACTTTATTCTTACCTTCATGAAGTAACTTCTCCACTCAGCTTACACATCTGAATTTTTCAAGAGGTCTACAAAAGCATAGATGGCCCTGCCATTCCCCCCAGAAATTTCTGATTTGGTAAATCTATGATGGTACCTAGACCTCTCTACTTAAAAACAACAACAACAACAACAACAACAACAACAATCCCCTAATGATTTTGATGTTGAGCCAGTGTTGAGAACCAGAGTTTGACCAATAATCAAGTAGTATCTTGTGATGGAAGGGTTTTACCATTTGGAGTCACACAGTCTTGACTCTGAATTTTAACCATGTGACCTCGGCCAAGTTACCAAACCACTCTGAGCTTCAGACTCCTCATCTGTGAAATGGATTCATTGTCCACCAGGCTTGTAGTATGAATGGAATTTAGAACCATCCTGTCTTAGCTGAGCTAGTGAAACGATCAAAACACTGATAACCTTTCATATTTCTCAGCTCCTCCTGAGAAGCTGAGAAATCATCCTCGACACCTCAAAGGTGAGGGGTCAGCAGGGACTCTGACACTGAGCACCTATTGGTGGGCATGCATGTTTTGAAATAAGATTTGAGGAACACCTGTTTTGGATGAAGTTTATTTTTTTTTCTTAAATATCCTTAAACCTCTATCCCTATATTTCATAACCTAGTCTTCGCTGGCTCTCTCTGTTCTCACAGGCCCCTAACCGATCAGCCTGGTTTTTTTGTCTCACCTCCAGTCTACACAATCACACTCTTTCCCTGTTTTACTCCTTCTCGTCCGATCCCACCCAAGCTGCTTAGCAGGGAAAACAAAGCCCTTAAGAGTAACTTACTTCTTCATCTTTATCTTGCACCATCTCCCAGTTGGGCAAGCACTGTATAATGAAACATTAATCATTCTGAACAAAACCTTCTGTCTTGGTACCTTTTACCCAGGACATTCCCTCAGCCTAGGAAACCCTTCTTCTCTATTCTGTCTAATGAAAGACAAAATGTTTAATCTATCATTATCAGGTGCTTAGTCTGGGCCACTTTGAAGACATTTCATTTGTTTCTCAGATCCCCTTAATGTGTTACATACCGTTACTCCCATTTCACCATAAAGGAACCTGAGGCTCCAGGAGTTCAAGATTTTATAGGAACACCTCCCGTTACCTCCCAGACCCCTTGTTCATTCTCTTATAGCTGCTTTTTTTTAGTATGGGAAGGGAAGGAAGGGAAGGAAGGGAAGAAAGGGAGGGAAGAAGGAAGAAAGAGAAGGAGGGAAGGAATAAATAGTAGGTTTGAAGGCATGCAAGAAGGAACATAGACTTCGTCACTGTATTCTCCTAATGCAGTGCAATGCTGGATGTATAGTGGTTACAATATATAGGTCAAATGAGTAAATGGATGTATGACTTCTTTGTTTCTAGATGCCACATTTAAAAAAAATGAATAACATCTATTCTTTCACATCAAGGGCTATAATCAATATCTAAAGAATTTCAAATTCAGTCAAACCACCCTCCCCAATAACTGAAAGAGGGAGTATACTGGATTTCATTTAGTCTATACAACTACTCTGACAATCCTACTTTTGTCATTAGAACATCCATCGCCTCCCCCCACACATCATCCATACCCACTTCTACACTATATCCTCAACAAGGATAGACTAGGTATGAAACACACAAAATAAAACCAAGATGCAACTCTGGGGAAAAATCCACTAGCAGAATTTCCTCTTCAACAAAAAAAGTGGTTTTGCTTTTTATAGAAGGGACCACCAATTGTAGGAAACACACTCTGTTCCCAAAGCCTGTCCCCTGTTAAATGCCGCCTTGGGCTTTCTCTACAAACAAACCTGGGTTCCACTGCTTCTTTGAAGATGGCTTGGTGTCTTAGAAGTCCACGGAAATGTTACATGGTATTGAACTGTGTATCATAGCTCATGTGACTTGCTAAAGAAACAATCCTTGCAGAATAAAACACAGCAAATGTTTCAAACAAATGGGTGCAGCTGTACCAGGGAGGTTTGCTCTTTACACATCTCAGTTTGGTGGTGATAAAACAGTCGTTAAAACATGCAAGCTCTTTAAAATTACAGTTGCCAGGTCAGATGAGCTTTATCTGAAGAGTGATTAAATGCGAGGGTATTCATCTCACATTCTAGAACAATTCCTGGGAACGCAGCTATAAAAATGAAAAAGAGAGATAAAGGTCAGTCATGGGGACATGGACTTTGAGGGATGCAGCTCTTGAATCTTGCCTTGGGCATGTGGGGTGCAGGCTGAATGCCTTCAGAAAGAAGTTAGATATCTCCTATAATCAAAGAGGTAGCACATTAAAACATAACACTTTCATTTCCTCAGGAAGCCCTTTCATTAAAATAAGAGACCATCTACGATCTCAAAATTTACTTCTCGTTGGTGGGAAATTCTCACCAACAAGGCATTGTCTAATCGTTCAAGAACCACCTCCTCACAAAGAACAGTGACAGAAAAACAGACATTGGAACTTGATTTTTAACAGGAAAAAGTTACTTGTAGTTATCTGAGAACCTAACCTACATATGTCATGAATGAAAAGTAGCTGCACTGTACTCGCCTTTATACCAAGGTTTTTTTTTTTCTCTATTCATATTGTATTTTGTGAAACAGCAAGATAAATAGTCCGTGTATAAAGAGTTCCTGGCATTCGAAGAAAAAAACCTAAGTTTCTGGTTTTCCTAAGAACTAGATGGAAAAATGGTTTTTAAAAATACCCAAAAGAATGTTTGAAAAAAATGTTCCACCTCAGTAACAATGAGTTGAGTGCAATGTAAAAAATGGTGGGATACAATTAGCAAAGATTATAAGAAGGGAGACCAGTTAGTGTGACCACAGTGCCATGAAACAGCCAGTCTCACACGTGGTTGACATGAGACAGGACATTCGAAGCAGATTTTTCAACAAGGCTTTGGCAGTCCTTGTACTGAATCTCTAAGACGTCATACCCTTGGAAAACATAATGCCAGTTCTGAGAATTGATTTCAAGGGAATGATTAAAAAAACAAACCTTTGCACACAAACATGCTTATTGCGGTATAACTTAAATACCTCTTAACTTGAAACAAGCTAAAGATCCAGCAGTAAAGGAGGATGCATGATTTAAAATGACATTTACAGGGGATCCCTGGGTGGCTCAGAGGTTTAGCGCTGCCTTCAGCCCAGGGCCCGATCCTGGAGTCCCGGGATCGAGTCCCGCGTCGGGCTCCCGGCATGGAGCCTGCTTCTCCCTCCTCCTGTGTCTCTGCCTCTCTCTCTCTCTCTCTCTCTATGTCTATCATAAATAAATAAATTAATCTTTAAAAAAATAAAAATAAAAAAATGACATTTACAAAGATTTTTTTGTTGTTGTTATGGGAAACATTACTAACATAATTTTATTTACTGTATGCTGTCAGCTGGGTAAAGAGTCCTCCTCCTTCTAACATTACTAACAAAAGCCAGAATGTATCTAGCACTTGGTATGTGTCAGGTGCTCTTCTAGACCTTTTCCATGAGTTGAGTTATTTAATTCTTACAACAACCTGGAAAGGGAAGTGCTACTACTATTCCCACTTTACAGATGAGGAGACTGAGGCATACTGAGATTCAGTAGCTAGGCCCATGTCACACAGCTAGAAAGTGGAGGGGCTAGGGTTTTTGTTTTGGAGATGTGACTGCACACGTCACAAAATTCACTCATTTAAAGTAGTAATTCACAAAGTGAAGTTCAATAGACACTGGTCACAGGAAGTGTCTTGTAAAAGGGAGGAGAGAGCAGAATTTTCTGGAATATGGGCGACATCCTTGCACACAGTGTGTAAAGACAAGGCACTGTGTCCTTTTCTTTCCTTCCCGTGGTATCCCAGGGTCTAACAGAATGCCTGGCTCAGAGTGGAAATATTTTTTGTCTGAGTGAATAAGTAAGTGGCCCAGTGACCTGGAGACTAATCCTCCATGCCAACAATACCCAGCTGGCCAAGCCTGGGTTTCCTGATTCCATACTGCCTCTCTGCCATTTGGCCAAGGTTGAGCTTCTTGTTTCCAAGCAGCCCACCTGGTTCAGACCCACTGCCTTGTCTGATTATCTGCGTGCTGTGACTCACACCAACTGTTGACTGGGCTCTTGAGTGCCAGCTCCATTTGAAGATAGCCCAACCCATCCCTGTGCTGACTGTGTGCACTGCTTACTCAGCCTGGACTGGCTGTCTCAGGGTGTCTCCCACCTTGCTCCCATTACTGCCAGCCATGCCTACCTCCAATTAAGAAATTCTCCTGGGCTGGTTCAGCTTCTTTCCATGAATGTCCCCCTCCTCATATTTCCTAGTCCCATTTCCACTTCACGGCAATGGAGTGAGGGATTAGGTGAAGAAAGAAGCTCTAGGACCTTCACTTTTAAAAAGTACCTCTCTCTTCTGTTTACAAAAAAAAAAAAAAAACAGGGAAGACTTGGCACATGGTTTAGGTTTTGTTTGAAGTAAGAATTCTGCTGTAAACAAAAAAGCTAAGATAATTACCATGCTACCCTTTTTTAGAAAAGAATCTATGTAAAGTTATCTCTTATGACTCCAAACTTGTCCTCTCACTTAATCTGTAAGTCTTCTTTTTCTTTTAAACCATTTAAGTGGACATTTCTACTTGAGTACCTCATTGTTAAGCTCAATAGCGACGAAACTCACTCCATCTTTCTTTCCCACTTGCGCCAACTGAAGCCACTATTTACATAGCCACTTAATCATTCTTAGTTCCTCCCTGCCTCTCGTGTTCTTGACTTCATCCAGATAGTAGTCCCAAATGCTTTTTTTATTTTTCATTTTCTCTTTTGAAATGCCTTTGACGTTGACTCCTGGTTTTTAATTCAAGATCTCAGCACTTTGCCATATATGACTAAAAGCTTTTCTCTGTCGACCCCAGTGGCTGTGGAATTTTTTCTCTTATCTTTTTCTTTGATAGCATTGCTAGAATAACTAGTAAAGACTGTTTTCACATTATCCAACTCAACACTTATCAACACCTTTTGCCTTAAAGTATCAACTTGCATGGCCTCTATTTTTCCAATTTTTCCACTTTCTTATCCCAACCAACCAACTCAAAGTGATTTCTAACTGTTCAAATATTTCCTTGACTTCAGACAGGCTCATTGACCCACACATACATTGTGACCACGCCTGTCTCTGAAGCTTCACTCTATTTTCTTTGTCTAGAATGTCCTCTTCAGTTCCTGTTTTCCTTCTCCCGCTAAAGCCAAATCCCTCCCATTTTACAAAATTTTCCTTTTCAAGAAAACATATCTAACTTAGTCATTGCTAATCAGACACTGATAGTCTCTATAGCAAATACCGTGGTTTCTAACTATACCTATTACACTAGATATTAACCACTCACTCTCTTCAACTTGTTTTTCTATGTCAATTGCCCTTCTTTCCTGAGGAAAAAATATAATTCCTTTTGTGGCTGAAAACTATGCTATGTAATCCTCTGGTGTTTCCTGTTAGTGAACGAAGTGCCTAACAATTCCTTTTGCTTGAGTGACTGGGGAGGAGAGAAGATTTAACCCAACAAAGAGAATTTGTGTAATACCCTTTTAAAGAACTTTGTCATTTCCTTTGTATGTGACATCTAATCTAGAGATTGGGGTGCTCTTGGGGTCAACCACGTTTGTTTTTGTGTTTTTAATGGTACTCGGATGAGGTGTTTAACTTCTAACCATATCTTTAGACCTTGGTATCAGAATATTTCTTTTTTTTTTTTTTTTTTTAATTTTTTTTTTTTATTTATTTATGATAGTCACACACAGAGAGAGAGAGAGAGGCAGAGACACAGGCAGAGGGAGAAGCAGGCTCCATGCACCGGGAGCCCGATGTGGGATTCGATCCCGGGTCTCCAGGATCGCGGCCTGGGCCAAAGGCAGGCGCTAAACCGCTGCGCCACCCAGGGATCCCGGTATCAGAATATTTCTAACTGTACTCTTGGTGCGTCTGCTGATATCTTTTGGCTCACGAGGGCCACATTTAAATAAAGACAACCACCAATTGCTTCTCCTATGATTGTGATCTTATAGATCATGTCAGAATACTCTGGGGCTTGACTTGAGATTCCATATAGGCATCTTTGATTATCTCCAAAGCTAATGTTCTCCTCCTTCTAGGATATTTGCCTTTCCATCTGCTGGGAATACCTCCTTTCTTTTTCTCAACTCGTGTTTCTTTGCCAGATTACCTCTACATCATCATCAGAGTATCCTTTTCTTCTCCCAGTCTGTTGCCTAGAACCCACAGGTGTGCATCCAGTAAGTTCTCTGAGCCCTGTGTGAATGTCCTGCCTCATAGCACTTACCGGGTGATCATGTTATGGCTTATCAACTTGGCTAAATCTCTACTAGATTGTAAACTGTAGGAGGCCAGGGAGCAAACTTGTCTTTTTGAGCATTATACCTTCACTCCTGGTATATGGAATGAATGTAAACTATATAGCAATAAATCTTTGCAATTTATTGCAAAATTGTTTGGTTAAGAGAATTGTTTGGTTATATCTCTTGCGTTAGATGTTTTCATAATTAATACTTTACAGAATTTTCCTATAATATATAATTTTTCAATGATATATATTCCATCATATATATTATTTTCAATCATATATATTATAAGAAATTCCATAAAACATGTTTAATTATGTCTCTCTGTAACTCTCAATGCACTCCCTTGTCATTATTCATGCACTGTACATCTTTGCAGTGATACTATTATGTTGTTTTATTTAATCTGACTTTATGCACATGTCTTTATGTGAACACAGTCCCGTCTAAAAAAACAAAAACAAAAAACAACTTTGGTTCATTTTAAATAACTGAAGTATTCAAATTTTATAATCCTTTAAGGCTGCTTGTATTTCTTCCAGTACTTATATTTCCAAGGAGATGGGTTTATTTCTTTTTACTTGGATTCTGTAAACAGCAATAATTTTGAACTTTACACTTTGTGACTGTGGACATAACCCTTAGCAAACAGTTATACATGTAATTTAAGAGACAAGTAAGTGTGCAGAATCTGGTCATTGGATCTCCAATGAAGATAATTATTATTAAGTTGGGTTACATTTGCTGAAGGGAAGATTTCTTTTAAAAAGTGCTTTCCAAGACAACTCATCATTTGTCTAGTGGGAAGTTGTGTCCTAAAACCATTGGAATAATCAGTTATTTAAGTTTTCTATATCAAGTAAATACCCTTGGGGTAGAGGGGTTGTGGTATAAACTCTTACGTTTTGTCATGACAATCATCATATCTGGGGAACCCGTTATACATCAGGAGAACTCAAGGCTGGACTAGAATTTCTGGGAATTTAGGATGGAGTGGTATCAGTGGAAATCAAACACGTTTATTATGCATTAATTTATTCCCTTTACACAAAAACTACATGTGGGAGAATGAGTCACATTCAGATTAGGTTCCTCAAATGGCTCTCATTCTCAGCAGAGAATTTCTAGAACCATGCAGAGTTTGCTGCAAGGAGTTCTGATGGGTTGTGCCCCCAGACCACCAGTATGTGAAAACTAACGGCCTTTGCCTTAACCCGAGTGAGGCATGTGAAGGAGGGATCTTCAGTGACTGAAATTTTCCACCGTGCCATCACTCCTGGGACTTGTCATCACCTCTATTGCTTACTTGTCTTATCCTGTAGCAAGTGAAAATGCAGTCTTGTTTGACTAGAAGTTTGTGTCACAGCCAACTTCCTCCTTTACAGTCAAAAGCACATTCCTTTAAGGAGAAAGACTCTAGTAATCTGTAAGGATTGTGATGACTCTGTGAGGAGACAAGTGAGGTCTTCAATTGTCAGTCATATATCAGCAGATGTTTTGCTGAGATCCAAAGGATTGTGACAGTGAACTAAACATAATGACATTGTTCTATTACCTCTGGCTCCCTCACTTTGCTGGGACAAAAAATATAGTTATTAGAAATAGTGCCGTGGCCCTCAGAGCAGCCCTTCAGAGGCTTGGAGGTCTGGAGGTAAAACATGTCCCTGAAAGAACAACCCATTAGTCAAAGTTTTAAAGTCAGTACTCTAGGCCTCTACTCATTTGCAGCCTTTTCCATTTTAGCACATTTAAACATTTCAGTTCACTTACCTCATCAGCCCCTGTATAAACAAACAACCAAACAACAAAAAGACTGAAAGTTTTAAGTAAAACTTTCCAATTTGGCAGAGGTGCTAAAATCATTTTCACCAATTACTCAGTATGGCAATTATTCCCACAATTCTGGAGAAATGGCAATGGACAAATCAAATCTGAGCTTGAAGATCAGTGGGCTCAGAGACCTGGGATCAGATTTTAGCTCTGCTGCTTTGCCACCTGGAAAATGTCACTAACCTATCTAGGCCTCTATGTTTTTTTGTAGTGTACATTTTTGAAGAGCTTTTAATGTATGTGGTACTATTCTAAGCACTTTATAACTTGATTTCTATGATGCCATCAGGCGAGTAATATCTCTCTCTTCACTTTAAGAATGGGGAAGATGAAGCAAAGAGAGGTGGAAAGTTATCTGACGGGCTGGAGGAGGAGGCAGAACCAGGATTCTGACCCAAGCTGGCATGCTACTGACCAATGCTACTGACCACTGTGTGATGTACTGTGTCAACTACTCTCTTTTATCCATACACACAATAGAAGAAATCCCTGTGAAGAGACCATTTCTTTCTTTCTCTTATGCTTGGTGTCTAGTCAGGCCTTCAATCCATAAAAACTTAAGATTTATCTACTTCAAAAATAATTAAGGGCAAGAAAGTGATTTCCAAGGCTTTTCTTGAGAGCTAAATCTGTAACAAGATTACCGACTTCTAAACAAAGTTTCAATTTTTTAAAGATTTATTTATTAGTTTGAGAGAGAGAGTGCACACAAGTGGAGAGAAAGAGAGACAGGGAGGGGGTGAGAGAATCTCAAGCAGACTCCCTGCTGAGCACAAAGCTGGACTCTGGGCTCGATTCTAGGATCCTGGGATCATGACCTGAGCTAAAATCAAGAGCTGACCCCTTAAACGAGTGAGCCACCAGGTACTCCGACAAAGTTTTCATTTAACCTGGGTTCTCCAATAGGCCCGTGATAATCTTCCAAAATATTGAGGAGACTTATGGACTGAATTCTAAGCTTGTGGCTTTGGCCAGTGCTGAGCTAATGTTCTTGAAGCCTTACTGCCTCTGATCAGTGATTTTTATACTTCCTCAGGTTTTAACTGAGTTAAAAACCCTTAGACCACATACTATGACATTATTTGGGGAATTTTTAATTACCAATTGTAAATTCACTTAAAAGAATCAATTTGTATGTGCTCTCCTGAAAATTGAGTTCTAGTTGAACTTTAAAGAAATCCTTTTCTTATCAACAACCAAACTATGTTCTTGATGTTTAAATTAGTTCTTCTAAGGGGCACCTGGGTGGCTTAGCTGGTTGGGCATCTGACTCTTGATTTCGACTCAGGTCATGATCTCAGAGTTGTGGAATGAGCCAGGGGCAGCTCCAGCTCAGTGGGGAATCTACGTCTCTCCTCCTCTCTCTCCCTCTGACCCACTTCCCTGCTCATGGGCTAGCCATGCATTCTCTTTCTGTCTCTAAAATAAATAAGTAAATCTTTGAAAAAAAAATAGTTCTTCTAAGACCATGCATTGTTTGATAGCCAAGCATGGGGTTGAAAAGGTTAATTCACTCAGAATGTTAAGTTTAGCTGTATGCTAAACCAGAGTGGAAAGTGTATTTGCAGCAGACGGATTTGAAATGAAAGTTAAGTTCTCTCTCGCTTTATTCTACTGTTTGGGAGTGTGGGTGCCTGTTTATGGGAAAGTGAAGAAAGGACAATTTTCAGATATAAAGAGAAGTGTTTAAAAACTGGTTTAATTCCTAACTCTTTCAAAAGTTTCTAATGGAAATTGGACTCTTGGTCTATTTATCCTTTGATAATTTCTTGAAAACTGCAATTGGGACACCTACCTCACCTTTCACCTTATTGCTATTTCCCATTCTCTTATGACTCATAGCAGCAATTCCGCCCCTTCTTTAAAAAAAAAATATGTGGCAGCTGCGATGGAAGCATTTCTGAGTCAGTCAGAAGTGAGGCAGGATGCCAAAAGGCTGATTCACTCCCCAGAACTTGGAGGAGGACAATTAGAGAATTAAAGGTCGTAACTTCAGTTGCGGCCATAATGGCTTACACAGTGATTTATGCAAGCATACTTACTACCTGTGACACCACAGGAAATTCACCATAATTTTCACTGAAACACCTACGCTACTCCTGTCTTAACCTGTTTGGTATGGGTACCTATCAGGTAAAAAAGCTATGATTTTTTGGACAAGTTTTAAAATAGAAAAAAAAAAAAAAAGGTCAGCAACTTATACTTAGGATCTCTTCCATCTCATTTTTATTGGAACAGACCCAACAGGGCAACCAAATTCCTTGGGTCAGGGTTCTAGAGTAAGCCCAGAAAATCTGGATCAAGTACACTTAGATGTGTACTATGAAGTATTTTAATTGCCTCATATAGTTGGGCTAAGAAATGCATCATTATGAAACTTGAAGTATATAAGAAATAATAATAAAAACTCAAGCAAATACGTAAAAAATTGGGTACACAGAGCTCTTATATAAAACTTTAATATACTGCTGAGTGAAATAAGTCAATCAGAGAAGGACAAACATTATATGTTCTCATTCATTTGGGGGATATAAATAATAGTGAAAGGGAATAGAAGGGAAGGGAGAAGAAATGGGTAGGAAATATCAGAAAGAGAGACAGAACATAAAGACTCCTAACTCTGGGAAACGAACTAGGGGTGGTGGAAGGGGAGGAGGGCGGGGGGTGGGGGTGAATGGGTGACGGGCACTGAGGGGGGCACTTGACGGGATGAGCACTGGGTGTTATTCTGTATGTTGGCAAATTGGACACCAATAAAAAATAAATTTATTATTAATAAAAAAACCTTTAATATACACATTTGCATTATTCTAATTCTAAAGCTCAATAAGATAGATGGGTCTTCATTTCATCTGAAAAAAACGTTCTAAAAATGTTAAAAGTACTTGGAGGCAAAGAGAGCATAGTTTGATCCTCGGTTCATTCAGATATCATATCCAGTGGTTCAGAGCTTTGTTTCCTATAGCAAAGATTAATAGATCTGTATTTGGTTTCCTTGTAAGGCTGACAAAACTGTCTGTCTCTACCACATATGGCTCCGTTATGTCCGGGGTCATTTTCTCAGACATGAGTTCAAACTCACCTGTTTACCTCTCACCTTTTCCACGTGAGAATTAGGCAGGAAGTTACATAGGTCAGCCCCTACACTTCCAGTTGAGAGTTTGAGTAGGCTTTAAAATGCCACATGACCATCCTTCACATGTGAAGCAATAGAACTACAGCGATGTATTATGCTCAAATGGACAAATGAGAAGTTTGAGAAAAGGTGCCAAGAATAGCATCCCTCTTCCGCTGCCTGGTGTGGGAGAGGGAGAAACTGGAGGACACAGGGTTGAAAATAAGTGATATGAAAAAAGAAAGAAAAGAAAAGAAAAGAAAAGAAAAGAAAAGAAAGAAAAGAAAGAAAAGAAAAGAAAAGAAAAGAAAAGAAAAGAAAAGAAAAGAAAAGAACTGAGATGAAAGCAGTGTTGAGAGCCAAAGCTTACAGATCAATACCCAGAAGACAACAAAAAGTCAATGAACGGATAAGAAGAATGCCGACTGCAGGTGAGCATTCTTGCCATTGGTCCTTCCCTCTATTTCTATGTTGTACGGTTGACCAGTTCTGTGTAAATAAAGCCTGTGGCAGAGTCTTGAGGGATTCCAAACTGGTCAGTTGGTTTTTGATGTTTTTTTTGTTTTGTTTTTTAATTCCGGTGTTTAGGTTTTCTATTCTGTCTGAGAAGATGCTTTTCTTTGTCAGCATGGCAATATTTTAACACAGAGGATTGTAAATTTCCTCTGGATAGATGGTAGATTTACTTTCTCCTTTACATCTTTGAGAGAACCTAAGACACGACTATGTTCTCAGTATGTAACTAACACTGGGGTCTCTAAGGACTCCTCCCCGCCAAAAAATGGTATCTTGTTTTTCCCATCTTGCTCTTAAGTTGGAAAATAAGAGACACAGAGGTCCAAATATCATTTTTAGTCCTAGTAGAGGTGAGGTTGGAGAACGGAGCTTTAGGTTTGTTAACCAGGCAGAGACGCCAATGTTGAACTCAGATTTAGGTACCTTCGCTGATCCAGTCACAGCAATGATGGTAGAGCTGGGCCACAGGATGGGGCTTGTCTAAGTAGTACTCTTGCTGTGGAGAGCTTCTGCCCTCTATGGGCAGATTCGTTCTCTTGAGGAATATCTGGGAGCTGAGTCAAACAAACAAACTGTTATTCCTCCACATTTACCAACCAGATAAGTCAGTCAGCTACCTAAATATGGAATGAGAAAAGGTGTTAAGAGAGACGCAGAGTTCTCTAATTTGGAGTCCTTTCATAGGAAGGAAATACCAGGCTTTAGAAAGAACTGTTCTCCACTTATGTTTGCCCTTGATGAATATGAATGGCCATTCGTGGGCACATCATATGTTTCTGTTCGTACATATTACGTATGCTAGAGGATGCTTCATGCTGGAGATGCTTTAAGGAAATGAGAATAATAGAAGGGCTAGTTTGTTTTGTTATAGGGTGTGACTATTCCTTGGCCTTCCAAATATAGGTTTCTGTAAGCATTCACATTGTAATCCCATCACTTCCCTTCTTGTTTAAATGGTCCAATGGCTTCCCACTTAGATATAATCCATACTCCTCATGATGGCCACAAGGCCTAAGAAGCCTCTGCAAGTTGGCCTTTGCCTACTCTTACCTCCCATTTTCCCGTGGTCACGCTGCCCCAGAAACAGTGGCATTTGGTCATATTCATTTTTTTTTAATTAGCTATACAAAGTTCATTTCTACTTAAAGTGTACTTACTGTTCCTTTTGCCTGCAATCTTTGCATATTTGAGTCCCTCTTGTTATTTAAGTTTTTGCTCAAATGTCATTTTCCCTGGAATGTCTTCCTAGGCCATCTAGTCAAAAGTAGTGACCCAGCCACTCAGTCATCCTACTCTGTGCATAGCCCTTACTGCATTCAGATGGTCTTGTTTGCTGTTTATCATTTATTTTGTGTTTCCCATAAAGAGACTGAAAGCTCCATTAAACCAGTGGGTCTATCCATCTGTTTGTCTTTGTACATCCCAATCATGCGTTCAGCAGGAGCTTATCAGTACTTGGTGAATGAGTGAATAGTTCCCCTCGTCACACTACTGCAGAGCAAAAACACCACCTTGTATACACAGCAATTAGTTCAAAGGCCACGCCAAAGGATAATGTCAGTTTTGGATTTAGATGAAAGTGAGGATTCATTTCCTAACCAGTCTGTTGCTAGCTAACCAAAAGGAATACAGTATGTCAACCGACACACGTTGACAAAGTTGGGAACAATTCCCATAGTTGGGAAAATTTTAAGAGATTGTACTGGTTAGATTTCAATGGCTGGGCAGAGTCTCCAGGGTCAAAAGCAATTCTCATTCAACATTTCTTGCTTTATCAAAACCGTATGGAAAAGACTGACATGGAAACAGAGCCCACAGCTTTAGTTTGGATCTCAAACATGGTCTGCATAAGCATTATGTAGATTTCAAAGACCAGGTGCGCTATTGTTTGGGAATAATGGCCCAGTATATAGATAATCAATTCTTAGGTCTTAGATTTGGGCTACCTCTCAGGACTGGCTTTTAGAGAAATGACATGGTATCTTATCTTTGGGCCTGTGGCTTGGCCTTCGCTCTATGCTTAACCCTAATGGACCAAGGGTGGAAAAGCTGAGTATTTCAAAGGTAATTCTAATAAAAGGATTGAATGTTATTTGAAACTGAATTTCAGTTTTGAAGGTTTTGCCTGTTGTGCATTTCAGTGTCCCCAATGGAAGCATGCAAAGTGTGCAGCAGCGTGTGCGAGTTACATTTGGATATTTCACTCTTGTGCTTTCCCTCCTTCAAGGAAACCTGGTGTTATAGACAAATATGGACTAATACATAGGGTTCTAGACAAATATGATACTTTTCCTCTCCTCCTTCATCCCAAAGAATTTATTTAATTTCCATCAATGTGATAAGAAAATCTAGAAGGTGGTACCTCCTCTAAGAGCTGGGGCAACCCTCAGGTGGGTATACAGAGGCTTCAGGTCACGGGCATGAAGCTGCGAAGGGAGTAATTAAATATTTTCTTCTTCTTTCTCATAATTTTACATTATACAATTATATTTAATTATACTTAATGTATATTTATCTATATATCTTTAACTCATTAGCACCTCTTCAGTTTTTTTTTCTTTTTAGCATAAATTGCTTTTTCATGGATAATCTTTGTTGAGTCCTAGTTTCGTATTCTCCACTTCATGTGCCTGCAATCCAGGAACACGGATTCATTTAGACACTGTCTTGTGGATTCTGGGATCTGTACTGAACTCCTGGACTTAGCTCAAGGATTAAGGTGCCTCATGTTCATGTGGAGTAGTTCAGGCATGGACAAGATAGTGTCACATGGGAGATATGCCAAAGTTTCATTCTGGCCCCAGCCCAAATACCTCTAACTGCAGGTGCCTAAAATAAAATAAAATAAAATAAAATAAAATAAAATAAAATAAAATAAAGAAGCAAAATCCATATACGTGATAAGCTAAATGCAGCTTTTAACTCAGAACACTATCTGACGGAGGTACCTGAATAGCCTCCCCTTGAGTTGAAGGCAGCAAGCAGGATCCATTAAGTTCCATCTCCTTTGAAGAGCAGTCTGCCTTTGGACATGACCTCTCTACTCATCTCAGAGCCAATCCCTTTTAAATTCCCCTGCACAGAGACAGCTCATGGGCTATGGGCCCAGGTCCTATAAATCTCTCCCAATTTAAAATTCTATCCTCTTTGCCAAAGATTGGCAAGTAAAGAAATAAAGTTTGTGGAAATAAATTAAGATGAAATTGTTGACTTCGGTTTTATGTCTCATACCATGAAGAAAAGCATGAAACGTTTATTATCATCTTTGGTTTAGAATCATCAGAAGCCTATTCAGTGACAGGGATTTTGGCTTATTTACCATTGTCTGGAAAGATCAAAGAATATTTGTTGGAAAATTGAATCAGTGCAGATTGGTGAAGATTTTATGCTCTGTCTAATTGTTGGAGTCTGAGCGTTCATTTGGCTCTATAAAAGCAACTGTCTTCCTCAGTTCTCAGGTCTCGGGGCAGAAAGGGAAACCTACCCTCATCATCTCTGATCTGTGTGACACTCATCATTTGTTACTTACAAACACTTAACAGTTTGAGGAACAGAATGCCTAACTATACATCCTTGGAAGCTCTTGTCAACTAGTGAACAGATAACTCACTCAACCAGGTGAACAGACAACCCATTAGATAAGCCTTCTACCCATTGCATCTTTCAAGAAAATAATTTACCCAAAGAGTTGAGGTTTTCCTTGCATGCAATGGCTAGGTGAGTGCAGAGAACAAGAGACATGTTCTGGAATTTTTGCTGCATTACAGGTATTGTAAGACAATCATGAGTTATTTAGGGTGAGCTGGGGTCAATCCCCCTGGTGCCTCATACCATCGCACATCCATCAGAGGATCCATCAGTCAAATGACCTTTGACTAGACTCAAAAATCCCACTCTCACCCGAGAAGGACAAAAGGAAAAAAAATCACATAAGTAGTCGATATTAATTTCCTACGGGAATTAGCCCTTCTTCCACTTGTAGCCCCAAGTCTTTGCACAGATAGAAACCACTAAGCCAACAAGTGGTCCCAGAGGAAGCACAACACAAACATCTTTCTAGATACCTGCTGTAGTCTTCCACTGTGTAATGAAAGCACAGCTAACCTCCTTCATACCTGAAATCTAATGATTTCTAAAGATGTAAGGGATTAGGTAGATTTGTCTCTGAGGAAATGCAGTAGGAAAAGTTATTCTTACTGTAATCTGTGACTTTCCTCTCATTGTTTTGTGTCAATTTCTAGACATTCTATAGAGAGTATGATCACAGCAACCAAACAGTTATCAGACCATTTTTAGTCTTCCATGAATATTCAGTCCTAAATTTGGACAAGTCAGTGTATAAGAAAGAAGAATTTGTGGAATAGCACAGAAGAAATTGAGAATTGTTGGTTTTATTCAAAATTTTAAAATAGCCTCTGAGAGTGAATAAGCTTTATTTTTAACTTTTATTTAGGTTTCCTTTGAAGTCTTTAAAATTTTCCCCTTCTTACATCTCCCTACCTCTTGTCACCTTACTTTAATTGATAATATTCAGGACTCCCTTCTGTTTAATAAGGGGATATGTTGAGGGGATAAACATATATGTCCATGGCTAATGATCATTCAATAGTTATTGCGTGCCAGGCTTGTGACAACTCTATGAGATAGATTCCATGTTGATCTGTAGTTTGGAATAAATGTTAATAAATATTAAAGCAACTTAGAGTACTGATTAAAAATAAGTTTTTATTTGCTCAATATTGAACATTCAGCCAAAAACTAAAACTAAAACTAAAAAAAAAAAAAACCCACAAAAACAAAACAAAACAAAACACAACAAAAAACCTAAACTAACCCACAAACAAAAAAATCCTCATATTTTGAAAGACGTTGTTAAGAAACTAAGAAGGCAAGCCACAGATTGGGAAAAAATATTTACAAATGGTATCTAATAAATAATTCTTACAGCTGAGTCAGAAGAGAGTAACCTGACTTAAAAATATTTTGAACAGACATTTCTCTAAAAAAGATATATGAATGGCATGAAAGTACATAAAAAGACACCAACATTTAATCATCTGGGAAATGCAAATTAAAACTGTGACAGGTACCATGACACACCCACAAGAATGACTAAAATCCTAAAGAGTGACAATGCCAAGAGATGGTCAGGCTGTGGATCAATTATAACTCTCATATATTAGTGTGGGAATACAAAATGATATAGTCATTTTAGAAAACAGTTTGGTAATTTCTTATATAAACATACACCTACCACATGACCTGGCATTCTCAATTCTAGGTATTTTCCAAAGAGGAATGAAAACATATGTCCACAAAAAGACATGTGCTTTATTCATAAGAGTAGCTTTTAAAAAGAGTAGCCCCAAACCAAATACAACCAAAATTAACTTCTGAATGGATAAAGAGATTGTATTATAGCCATAGGGTGGAACGTAACTTAACAATGAAAAGGAGCTGATTCCTCTACAAGCAACAGTTGAACAAATTTCATATCATTACACTGATTGAAAGAAACCAAGCACAGAAGACTGTGTATGTCGGACTGTACTTACATGAAATTCTGAAAAAGGCAAAACAGTAGGAGTAGGGGCAGAAGAATTTGGGAGTAATGCAATCTTCATCTTCATTGTGGTGGTGGTTACTTGACTGGATACATTTGTCAAAACTCATTGAACTCTACACCTAAAATGGGTACCTTTTTATTATATGTAAATTATGCCTCAGTAAAACTGAAGGAGAAAAACGAAGTAAATGGGGCAGGGTTATATGAAGAGATATTTAAAAATTGCTTTCCTTCTTCTTTTCTTGTGTGCATTACACTTACACTATGATTTTGGCAGCAGTGATAGCTTTTTTTTTTTTTTTAAATGGCTGTCATCACGGAAGGGAAGGCATAGATAGATGCAGCCCAGAACTGTGTTATCTAATGCAGGAGCCACTAGCCACATGTGGTTATTTGAGACTTTTGTTGTTGCTGTTGTTGTTGTTTTTAAAGGTTTAATTTATTTTTCTGAGAGAGAGAGTATGAGCTGGGGGAAGGGAAAAGAGAGAAGGATAAGCAGACTCCTCTCTGAGCAGGGAGCCCCATTTGGGGGCTCCATCTTAGGACCCTGAGATCATGACCTGAGCTGAAGGCAGATGCTTAACTGACTGAGCCATCCAGATGCCCCTGCATGTGGCTATTTGTATTTCAATTAATTAAGACTAAACAAGATATAAAATTCAGTTCCTGAATCACACTAGCCACAGTTCAAGAGCTGATAGCCATATGTGACTAGTACAATTACAAACTTCCATTGCTGTAAAAACTGGACAGTGAAGGCTGGAAGAACACAGTTCTCAGTAAATTTTATAAGCAAACTGCACAAACAGGAATCTGAAAGCCCTCTGATTTGCAGAAGTCAACCTGTGTTGCAAGAGAGAATTTCCTTTCTTGCCCCCACCCCCACCCTCAAGGTATTCAAGCATCTAATAGTGAGCTGTGAGCTTCGAGTCATACTGGATAGCACGTGAAGATTATAAGAATGCATTATGGAGGATGTCACAACTTTTAAGAGAAAAGCACTAGCCGCCCCCCTCCCAAAAAATAACCCAGAGACTCCTGAAGATCCATGGACCCCCCCGGAAGTTGTCAGCAAGGACAGAGAACATCAGGCAGATCAAGCATCCCTCTTAGAATGCCAGGACAATATCCAAAGTCCCTTAAGCTTGGATCACCTTGGAAAAGAGAAAAGGAGGGAAGCCTCAAAGGAATAAGAGGTCCTAGAATTTGACTGGATAGCTGCTTACAGAAAGCATGGGCTTTGAATGGAGATGATCAAGTTACCATGACTTAGCAAGACAAAGTTGTCAGCCACCAGTAGAAATAGGCCTTGTAATCCAACATAAATTTACTTAGAGGACAATGAAGAAAAGACTGTTAACAGTTCATAAAATTTACCCAATTTTACCAAATCAGAACATTTCATACATTTTCTAACAGGGACTCAAAATAAGAGATGGCTTTCTTGTCTCAACCTCGTAAACATTCACACGTGTGTAATTGAAACAAAAATTTATTCTAGTCTCTTGCGGTGCCATATATTTTCTATTTTCATCTTTTTTATTTCATTTGAAAAAAAATGTTGGTCAAGATCCCTAAGGAGTTTCATGATCCATTAATGGGTCAAAATCTAGTATAAATACAATGTGATAAAATTTTCATTTGGAAAGAAGGAAAGTGAGAATGAGTTAGGATAAATGGTGTTGAGTAAGAACCACATCATTTAGATAATCATGCCATTTTCTACAAGATGAGAGTCTATGTCTTTGGTTAGTAGGGCATTAGGAGAAATGATGTCATTATTTTTCAATCTGTAGAATTTCGACTCTAGAAAAGGAAAGTTCAAATAGTAGAGGGGGAGGAAAAAAGATGCTTTACCGTTTTTTCTCTGAAACTAGTTATTTACAAATGAAAAGAAGCAGCCAACTGAGGGGGAAATGCACCCTTACGTTTAAACCAGTGTAGACAGAGAGAGGAAGTGATTAATGGACTTTGTTACCAAAATCCTACTCTAAGTGAAAGGGAAAAGGAAGTAAACAGATGGAGCACCTACTAGCCATTGAAGTTTGAAAGAAGTATGTGGCAAGGTGAGGCGTCACCAGAATAAGCTAAACTGGCCATCTACAAAAAAGACTCAAGATCTAGTGCACGATCTGGAGATTTAATTTTTTTGGATCCCTAAAAGTTCATCAATTACGTGAGGATACTCACACAAACATATAAGAGATTGTCCTGTAGACCATAATGCCAACACACTTATTTACAATGGGGAATGAAATTCTCGATCAGCCAGATGCTCACTTTCTCTGGAGTGCCCAGTCTTTGCTTCTAGAGCAATATACTTTAGGGTGTGTTCTGGAGACCATCCGTATCAGAAATCACCCGGAGCTTGTCGAAAATTAAAATTTCTTATCTCAATACTCAGAATGAGCCTTCTGGGGATGGGAAGAAGAGGGGAAAGGAAGAGATCTGCATTTTTAACAACCATCCTAACTGAATTCTAATCATACTGAAATAACATACTGGTTCAGGTCCTTGGAGATAAATGAATTCTAGAAGGGGAGTCTGGTAAATGCACCCCTTCCATATATGTTTATTGAGTACTTAAAACACATCAGGTTCTGGTGTAGGCATTCTAACACACGAATGACATTATTTTACTTATCATAGTTACATATTGTATTTTAATATCTGGCAGACCAATCTTTCTTAATTACTTTTCTAAAATATTTCTAGGTAGTCTCATTTATCTATTGGTAGGCTATGTTTTGTGGTGGTTGATCATTTAGAGTTAAATGGCCTTAATTTAAATATCAGTTCCATCATAGACAATTAAGAAACTCTAAGGTCTCTGAGGGAAAACAGCCCCTGCTGAAGATAAGTCCATGACTAATATTTACAAAGCACTGGAGGAAAGTTCTTGTGTGTAAGTTGGATCTGTTTTTGAATCCTTTATTTCTATTTTATTGATCTATTGCTGTGCTAGTCCCAGATTGCTATCATTCAATGGGTTTACGATATATTTTATAACATGAATGGACAAGCCCTTCCTCATTACTATATATTTCATTTTTCTTGGTTATTCTCATGCATTGTTTTCCTTCCAAAGAGATTTAAAGTAAGCTTAGTGGGTTAAGACAACTGAGATTCTGATTTGAATTGCTTTCAGCCTGGGAAAAGATAGCTTCTCTACAGTATAAATTCTTTCCACTCAAATGCATGCCATTTGTGTTTCTATCCACTTTTTGTTTTATGATCCTATAATTCACAGTTTTTGGAGGGCTTTTGATCTCAAGTTTATCCCTAAATGTCTACTGAATTTTCTAGCTGGGTATCAGAAATCTATAGCAAAGCTATCTGTTTTTGTAGGTTTGTTTGGAAAACTGCCACCTTATTGAATGGGTGTATATTTTCATATAAATTTTCCATTGATTTTTTTTAAAAAACTTTCATAGATGATCATGCCTGAAAATAATAATGGTGTGCCTTCTCGTGTGTGTGTGTGTGTGTGTGTGTGTGTGTGTGTAACACCAACCATTTAGAATCTTATTTTGATTGAAATAAGCATTCCTTGAATGTAACTGTCAATTTGCCTCTAAGGAAAGGGAGCCTGACTCTATCTCGACAGGAGGTGGCACAGGTGCACTAGAAGTAGGTTCTCAGGTAAGGGAGTTAGAAACTATCTCAACAGGACACGCAATGGAAAGGTCTTGTCTTACCTCTGAGCATCAACCCTTCCTTTATGCAAGCCTCTCACAACTGCTTCACTGTGCTTAAGTCTCAGACACAAGCATTCCTTGAATGCAACTTTCAACTAGCCTCTCACATATGGTTCCATCATGAAAGCCCCGACTTTTGGGGAGGAACCAATGCTCAGATACTCTGGTGTTCCTTGAGTTGGTTGGTTGCTGCAGCTTTTGGTATCTTTGCATCAATCCGGCCCTGTTCTGACTGGAAATGGAAAACAACTGATGGCTGGGATCCAGACCAGGTCATGCTACCTGGCAATGGGAGTTGTTTTCATCAAAGGGGGAGATTGGAACATCGGGGTCTTTCATGACCTCTCCACAAATAGGAGTGAGACAAAAGCTAGAGTTTGTTGGCATCTTGTTTGTGTCTACGTGTCCCTATGTGTTCTATGCAGGACAGGTTTCCTCTGCCTCTGGATGCTATTGCTGACATCTATTTGTAAAGAAACTCTAGCTCATGAGTTGAAAGGCAGGCGTGGGTAAAAATTGGGCTCAGAAAGTTAAAGACGATCCCCAACGTTTTACAAGTTCCCATGATCTAGGATGAAATTCCTTATATACGTGATGCTTGGGTGGCTCAGTGGTTGAGCGTCTGCCTTTGGTTCAGGGCATGATCCCGGGATCCAGGATCGAGCCCCACATCAGGTTCCCTGCATTGAGCCTGCTTCTTCCTCTGCCTAGATCTCTGCCTCTCTCTCTCTCATGAATACACAAATAAATAAAATCTTTTTTTTTAAATAAATAAAATCTTACAGAAAAAAAAAGACAAAAGAAAAAAAGAAATTCCCTACATTCGGACTTCTAGGTCATACCATCAGAAAGATGCCTTGTGGGACGGGACCCAAGAGTGGTCCGAGAGAAGGATAGACCAAAATTTTACACACCTGACCCGATCCTCCACTTCTCAATAGTCAAAATCATGAAGAAGAGGGGGAAAGCAGGCCAGCTGGACACCAGAAATCCAAAATCCACAAGCACCAGAACCGATGCCCAACCCACTGCCTGCTTCTCCATCTCTTCCAGAGGGCTAAAGGCAACCAGAGTCAAAGCCTGGATTGCAGGAGGAAAAGACAGGAGAGCGAGATAAAGGAGGTGGTGGTGGAGGTTGAAGGGTTGAAGGTGACAGATAAGAAAAAGGAAAAGAGGATGCCTGGGTTGCTCAGTGGTTGAGCGTCTGCCTTCGGCTCCGGGCATGATGCCTGGGTCCTGGGGTCTTGTCCCGTGTCAGGCCCCTGTGTCTCTCATGAATAACAAAGAAATCTTTAAAAATAAAAAATAAAACCTTTAAATCTTCTTCAGGACTTGCTGGCGGCGCCCCTGCCCCCTCTGCCTCCCCCTCCCCATCTCCTGATCACGTGGGTCCATTCCCACATCTGGCTCCCTGCAGGGAGCCTGCTTCTCCCTCTGCCTATGTCTCTGTCTCTGTCTTTCTTCCTCTCTCTCATGAATAAATTTTTAAAAATCTTTAAAAAAAAGATTCTCTTTCTCTCTCCCTGCATCTCCCCCTTCACACAAGTGCTCTCTCTTTCTAAAAATGTAAATAAATACAATTTTTAAAAAGTCTGTCACATGGAATCAAGACTGCTAGAAAACAACTCTGTGCGTGAGAAGGTAGGAGATGTGTAGAAGAGGTACAAGGCATGAGAATACATTTTCTGTCGAGGGAAAAGAAAATATTTTGTCCTGAAATGAGCCTGGCTATTTTTTTTTTAAGATTTTATTTATTCATGGGAGACACAGAAAGAAGGCAGAGATATAGGCAAAGGGAGAAGCAGACTCCCAGCAGGGATCCTGATGTGGGACTTGATCCTAGGACCCCAGCATCACACCCTGAGCCTAAGGCAGAGGCCCAACTGGGGAGTCACCCAGGTGTCCCTATTTTTGTTTTAAAGATTTTATTTACTTATTCATGAGAGACACAGAGAGAGGCAGAGACAGGAGAAGCAGGCTCCATGCAAGGAGCCTGATATGGGACTCCATCCAGGGACTCCGGGATCACGCCCTGAGCTGAAGGCAGAGGCTCAACCACTGAGCCACCCAGGTATCCCAGAACCTGTCTATTTAGAGAAAGAAAACTTAAGACTGACTCTGAATGAAAAAGAACGTTGTAGAAGGGGGTTTCTGAAGGAGACTTTTTGAAAAGGAATTCTATGCGTGGTCAGGGTGGACTGAGATTGGGAGAAGAGAGTTTTACAAGTATACTGGTTTAACATTGAGATTTGGCTCTTCTCTCTGTTAAAATGCCAAGGTTTTCTTGCACTGGTAGTTTACTCTTGATAAGAGATTACGAACAGAGAAGAAAAGACAATTTTTTTTTTTTCTTTACCTGCCCAGAACAGCAAGGTTTTTATATTCATTTTTATCCAGTCTTTATCTACATAAAAAAGTGAAAACTTCTCAATATTAAAGGAGCTACATTTTGGTGACAACTCTATAACCACTGTGTCAGATGGGTGTACATATGACCTCAACAAGCTAGACAGGCAGAGGATTCAGAGACACTACAGCCCTCTGCTTTTGCCTCTCTGGGTCCCCCAGGACTAACCCCTGGGAGTGGGATCGCTGGGTCCTCTGGTAAGAGGATGTGCCACTTGCAAAGGCATCACCCCTATCCAGGGCATTTCTTGAGATGGTGGTTGAGAGCCAGTGGGGCAGCATTCTGAAGGGAGCAAGGCCATGAAGGAGGTTGATTCCAAAGATGCTGGAAGGACAGCATCCCTGGGGCACCACCTTGACCTCCACCCTGTCAGCGGCTGCCCCCCACCCCCCACCCCGAGGATGACCTTGACATCATCAGAGGAATGGGGAAAAGGAGCAGAGGAGTCCCCACCCCCCCAAGCTTCACGTGGCAGAGCCTTCCTGAGCAAACAAAGACCCCAAGGAGTGGCAAACCCTTAGTGCTTGTCTATTGGGCTGAACAAGGAGAAGAGATTGTGAAAGAGTAATTCAACTATGTGGGGAGACTAAAAGAACATAAGGATTTTTCTTTTTCTTTCTTTCTTTTTTCTTTCTTTCTTTCTTTCTTTCTTTCTTTCTTTCTTCTTTCTTTCTTTCTTTCTTTCTTTCTTTCTTTCTTTCTTTCTTTCTTTCTTCCTTCCTTCCTTCCTTCCTTCCTTCCTTCCTTCCTTCCTTCCTTCCTTCTTTCTCTTTCTTTCTTTCTTTCTTTCTTTCTTTCTTTCTTTCTTTCTTTCTTTTTCTTTCTTTCTTTCTTTTTCTTTCTTTCTTTCCTGGGTCCATTTGTCCAGAATTCTCATTCTCATGCTCAACTTCCTGTCCTTGAAGATAAGAATGCCATTCACTCCCCTCCAGGGCACCTTCCAGGGGCATGGGAGGGGGGTGTTTTGTGTGTATTTCTTTGCTGCTGAGGCTTTTTTAAAGTGTCTATAGCTCAAAAAAGTATTCTGGTTTCCTTTATATCCAAGTCTTATCTCAGATTTGACTTTGTCAGGAGGAGGGAGGGCAGACCATATTTTCTTCTGTTATGGTGGAGAAGGATAAGACGAGTGCAGGCCTTGCATATTCTTTTCTGTCTTCTGGGTGAGCAGAGGATTCAGATTCAGCTCTTGCGGCATGGGATCTAATTTCTCCGTGAGCAATCAGGCAAAATATCAGGTGAACAGGGGGCGAGTAAAGGTTAAAAGAACATGGACAAGATCGGCTATAGATGCTGGAGTTTCCAGAGCAATGATTTCATCAGAGCACGTGAATGTTTATGGATGCCTTGGCAAGTAGGTCCTTTCAAATGGACAGTGTTCCATCCGGTCACTTTAGCATATTGTTTCCATCTCACATGAGCAGTGTGGTCATGCAGTTATCATATGGCCCTAATGGGGGATGGAATTGTGCCAGAGAAAGGGAGACAGCATTAAGTCATTGAGCTTAAGGCATATCTAAGAGAGTGACCTTCTACAGTATATTGAGGCAGAAGGAGGCCAGCTGGATTCTTGTTTTGTTGGTTGTGTACCTGTGGCAATGGGGTGGGTGTGGGTGGCTGTTGTTTGTTTTCTGGACCAGGTGAAAGAACTCTTCAAGTGGAAGTATTTGTACAAGGGGTCTGGCGGGATGGGAGGGTATGGGTCAGTCCATTCACCAAGAAAACAGGAGAATCGGGCTTTTTAAGAACTAGACAATGGGAGTTTAGCTTTGCTCATCACAGCAACTGACAACTCAGCAGAAACAACAGAATATTCCCAGATTGAATGGAGTTGCAGGAGCCAGTGTGAACATGCCCCACCACCCTCAGCGGGTGCATACAGATAAACACACACACACACTCACATCCAGCCTTCCATTCCCAAATCCACTGGAGGACTCAGGGTTGGAAGGGATTGGGGCGGCTGAAGGGAGGTTCAGGGTGATCCATCCCGAAGGGCCCCATTCAATCATTTCATTCAAATGCAGAAGGTTGTTGTTAAAGTCAGAGCCTGGGACTTCCCTCCATTGAATGGCTTTCTTCAACTCCCCCAACCCTCAGGCTGCAGCTTTCAAACTGTGTGTGTGTGGGGGGGGGGGGGGGGGAGGGGAGGGGAAGGGAGGAGAGAGAGGGAGAGAGAGGGAAAGGGAAGGGGATAGGGAAAAGGAAAGAGGAGGTCTGAAGACTCACCTTGTCTGGGGGCCAAATGAGTTCCCTCCTGGTTTCCTAACTCAGGAAACTCCAATAAACCCTTTGAGAATCATGAGGATGATATCTCACTCTAATGCCTTCCTGGGGTGGGGGTGTATCTGGGAGGGTGTGGCATGGGGTGGCCTTCTGAGTCTGAGGGGGACTTAAACACGTGACAGTGGTGTCTTAGGGTTCAGAGGCCAAACACAGGCATGGAATGATAAGGGCAAAGGACTAAGGGAGGCCTGACAGGGGACAGTTCTGACTCATCCACCCTGGGTGAGGGCCCAGCAAGCACACTCTTTCGTCTAAGGCAACGCCAACAGCTTACTGGTTTTCCATTGCCCTGTCCTCCCTCTTGCACCCACTTTCCAAGGGAAATCCTCAGTTTCATTGGACATAGTCACTGGCTGTTTCACAAGCCACCTTCTGCCTACTAAAAGGAGGTACATGGACAAACATGAACCAGCCAGACATGTGACACCTCCGCGTGGGGGGCTGGGGGGGTGGGGACGGACTCACCAGACAAATGGTGACTCTGAGCTATGATCCCAGGTTTCTTGAAAAAATGAAATGGCAGGAGCACCTGGCCAGCTCAGTCAGAAGAGCACTCAACTCTTGATCTCAGGCAGGGTTGTGAGTTCAAGCCCTATCTGGTGCAGTGCTGGCCCTCGGGACACACACCAATTCTGCGTGGAGGCACAGGCTCCTCCGACTGAGCCACAGCCAGGTGCCCTGAAATACATGTCCTTGAAAAACCAGAATGAGGTCTTCACCCATGACCTCTCTCCTGCTGTGTGGCCTTCTGCTCAGATGCCCTCTGAGCAGTGAGTGGAGGAAATACCGGGAATGCACATAGTTTAGCCAACTCAGGAAGGATTCCCTTGAAGAAACCCTTCTTTTCAAGTTTCTGATGTTCAGTCAATGCTTTCGACCATCCTGATGTCTGTCCAGCTTTCCAAGTCACATGACTTGCTTGATTTCTCTCTTGTTGGTGTCTCCTCAGGAGCCTTTATAATGCTCAGGATGTAGGATGTACAAGGAATAGTTTTCATCCGGGGTGGGTGGATGTTGTGAAGTGGGATCAGGGATTCAGACAGGTGAGAAGGCCGAGAGAGAGGCTTGGAAATGAAACCCTTTAAAGTCCATGGTCAATTGGTGACGCTAACGTGGTAAGAGTCACCTTTAATCAGAGAAATTCTTGCTGGAGGAGCTTGTGCCCTCTGTTGTCTGGATCAGAGGGTGAAGTTTTGAAAGGTCCCTACTGGTTGTGTCTTAGCTCTGCTATGACTTATTAAGTGCAAAGCAGGTACCGATGCTTATGCCAGATGATAGAAGCAGATGAATAAATCCTGTTAGCTAGTGTGATTTTCCCAAGGAGAAAATATGGAGAAGATGCCTATTAATTTAAGAGCCAGAGCCATGAGATTCAATGTGCTCTTCTGGTGAGAGAAGTTTTCCATTGGTGCCAAGTTAGGATCATTTACCTTTTATTGTTTTAAGGTGCTTCTTTGTAATAAATTTAAATGTATAATTGATGATGTGATGGTTAATTTGCTTATTGAATTTATCTTTATATATGTTTAACTTTTATTTTTAGAGCCATGACCTTTTGAACCTGGAAAACCTGAGCATCTCTTCATTCTTTTCACTGAAAAAGAGGCAAAGCCTTGTCCATGAAACATATTATTTAAAGACACAGTTAAGGAAAGAAATAAGCTTAAAATTAATGCCATCTTTACTATTACGTTGATACAGCACATATATTTTTAGAAAAAGTGCTAAGGTTAAGAAAAAGGATAAAAATTTTTAAAATGGTTAATAAACACTGTTGTCACATGAAACTTCTTTTCAAAAATATAGGGGTCATATTCCATCTCCCTACTTGTTTACTTTCAACCTTTCTGTGCTTCATTCCAGGTCAAGACAGAGTAATATTGCCATTATTTCCAAATCATTATGACCACAAATAAATTTTCTTTTTTTCCCCCCTTTTTGGTCTTTGAGGTCTTGTCAGAGGAAAGAGCATGTTTATTGATCACCAGTAAGTGTGAAGCTTGTATTTATACCTCTCTTTTATTTCATAGGTCCTTGCCCTATGAATCATGCCCTATACATAATAGGATTTAAAAATGTATTTGATGATAAAGAAATGGAAAGCAAGTCAAACACAGAAAAAGAATGATGCAGAATTATCTTTTTCTACTTAAACCAACTAAAGCTGCTGAATCCTTTAGAAGACATCATTGCATCTTGCCTTCCAATTTGAGACTACTGTTGTGTTGTCTCTCCTCAGATGGGGTATCATCCTGAGAAGCCATGGGGTGGTAGAGAGGGAATCCAGATTGCCGGCATCCAAACTCCAGCTTTGTGGCTATGCACAAATTGCTTGAATCATCTGTAAAGTGGAGATAATAGTACTCCCCTCACAGACTGGTTTTGGAAATTAAATTAAATACATGTACAAATATTTAGAATGTTCCTGGCACACAGTGAACAGTCAATCAATATTAGCTACTTTTACTCTGGAGACTTTATACTCAAGAAAATCATAGCCAAAAACAAACTCACAGATTCCTTGGTGTGGTAGTGGAGGGTGATGAGGAAAATAAATGTTTTTCTTTGCTTTCTTTCTTTTTTTTTTCCCTTGGACTTTCACATGGCTAGCCTAGAGGCTAGCTATTATTTATGATTGTACTGTCTGAAAGCAGAATTTAATAACTGCAAAGTTCTTTTTCATTTCTATGACATTCCATGGAAGAAGGATACCATGGTTTTTTTGGGGGGGGTGGTAGTTTTAATCTAAGAGGTGGTTCATTTTCACTTCAAGTTATTTCTGAATGATAAGGAGAGTAAAATGCATAGATTGGTTGTTTTTCTTATTCTTCATTTGTATTATAAATCACAATGTAGAGAGACAAACTATTTAGTGTTCTAGGTGATTGCTGAAATGGGAGGTAATTGTGTGGCTCTGAGATTTAAAAGAAAAAAAATAAAAAGAGGCAATGGGGCTCCTGGGTGGTGCAGTTGGTTAAGCATCCGACTTCTTGTTTTGGCTCGGATTGTGATCTCAGGGTTGTGAGATTGAGCCCCATGTCTGGCTCCACACTTAGGGTGGAGTCTGAGTTTCTTTTTTACCTTTCCTTCTGCCCCTCCCCCCAGCTCTCTGTCTCTGTCTCTGTCTGTCTCTCTCTCTCAAATAAACAAATAAATAAGTTTTTTTAAAAAATGGAGGCAAGTTGCCACCACTTCTTTCTCCCTTATTCATGATGGGTGCAAGGAACTTGAAGGCTCCTTGAAGTCTGGATGCAGCCTCAGAATCTTCAATATGGCATTTGAAGCCTCCCTTCTAACTGATCAGACTTGATATTGAATTGAGACATAACTCGCTACCTCTAGGTTAACTAATAACATGTATATAAGTAAAGATTGATCATATAAGTAGAGAATGGAACACATATCTTATGGGTTTCATATCTTAGCTAAGTTAGTAGGAAGCATTTAATGGAAATCTGAAAACTGTATAAAGAATTAACTAGAAGTTTTTTCTAATTTTGCTGCTGCAAATTTTTTCTAATTTTTCATTTGCTGCTTTATGATGGCAGATCTTGAGTCCTGCCTCTGTTGCTCTCACCTGTAATGATAGGCACCTTTGGAGATGGCCTTGGATTTCTTATAGTCTCATTATTCTAATGGAATATGTGCTATACAATTTATCATCTTTCTCTCTCTCTTTTCTTTTTCATGGAACTTGTTTACAAAAAGGGTAGGAGAGTTGCTTGAGACTGTGAAATCAGAAGAAAGGTCTCTCATGAAGCCTGTAGCATTCAAGGGGCAAGGGCATGTCTTACAATTGCCCCTGGAATTAGTTGATGAATAGTGAGGCAGATCACACAGATGAAGGCTATGCATCAATGTCAATGGGGTGTCTTAACACCCAGACAATGGTTTGGCGATGAGGTCATAGGTCTGCATGACCAAACCATATAGTCTTGGTGATTTGCCAAAGCTTATAAGAGTTAGTGACCAGACATTAGCTGAGGCCCTCTTGGAAAAATGGGACGGTGAGCTAACAAAATCCACACCCTAACCTCACTCTGTCCTCAGGGTTCCACCATGGGGCTCAGAGCCCACAGATGGGTACATTTGCCATTGATGAATCAGAGGCTTTAACATCTGGAATTGGGAGGTGATTTCCACCTTAATCCCTTTCTTTTTTAAAATTATTTATTTATTTATTTATTTTTATTTTATTTTATTTTATTTTATTTTATTTTATTTTATTTTTTCCTTAATCCCTTTCTTGCCTTATTAAGCACACTCTCCTTGTAAATTATGCTACTTTATCTTGTCTATTTAAGATAAACTTATTTAAAATATGAGTTCTCAATAATATCTCATCTTTGATATTTTCACCCCTGTGGAGTGTGTAATTAGTCTTGTACTAATGATCAGTTTTGTTTATTTAATATCTCAGGATAGCTTTTAATCTCAGGGTTTTATTTTTTAAATGTGGGAACTGATTATTTTAAATGTTAAAAGCTGTATTTCACTAAGTGACCTTCCAAGTAGTGAATCCAATGAATAAGCTACCTCTTTTGAGAGAATTATGACTCACTGTACCCAGTTGGCATATTATCAATGTTACTGTGGGTACATAAAATTTGGATAGTAGGACAATACTTAACATGCCTGATACTTCTTACTTAAAAAACTTGTGTATAATTATTTATATAAAAAAATAATTCTTCCCTATATAAAGTGAATAATTACCCTACTAATTTGTTTACCTTGAGTTCAGATTTTTATATTTTAGGTTTTCTTAAACATGAACTTCCATATTTATCCTGATATAAAGGATTTTTGCCAACTTTCACTTGTGACTTTTGCTGCTCAGATACTCACAATCTACATTTACTTTAACTGTAAAGTAAGTGTACACATTACATGATTTTCCTGAGCTTCAGTCTTCTTATCAGAAAAATGGAGATATATTACCAAAATCAAAGGCTTGTAGTAAGGGTTATGTGAAATGGATTATGAATGTTCAAAGACTCTGTAAATAGGAGTGTTTTATACAAACATGGGGTTACTACCTAAGCTATCATTGTGTGTGTGCATGTGTGTGTAAATGGTGATTTTGTCAACCCTACTAATGTAAGCACTGTCAAACTGGGGGCAAAGTGATGATTTTAAATCATTAATATCAGAGAAATTATCTTTGTAAAATCAATTCAGTAGGAATTCTCTGAGCCCATGATGACTACACAGCAATTTGAGGCATTTAAGCAACTAAATCCTATGTAGGCAATAGTGTCTATGTTTTGCTTAGTGAGAAGATTTCCCATGTGGAATGGTCAGAAAAATAATGTCTATGGCCAACCAACTGGACCGACTGTAGACATCTGGAATCTCATGACACTCTTTCACTACTTCTTAAGAGAGTTCAAAATCTTGGTGATATTAGTCATATGACTTCCCACATAACAGAGAAATGAATGCCAAATAGATAAGACATAGAGATGTCCCAAAATGGACGAGGCATTGAACTAGAAAAATCCTAATGCTGGTACTCTATTTAAAATGCCTTACACTGGTTGCCTATCTCCTATTTCACCTACATAGCCCTGTCAATAGTATCCGTGACCACTTACGTGCTAAGTAGGTTTAGGTAGTTCTAAGAACTTGGAATTTCCTCTGACAAATGGAGAAATGTGAAGAGAATAAAGGTTGTGCATTGTTTGATGTTCTTGCAGAAGGCTCATGAAGTCAGAGTCTATACAAAGGTTATGCTGCCATGGCAGAGACCATGGATGAAGTTAGAGTAATGTTGCTCTGTTTAGTAGGCACAGGTCTTGAAAGGAGACCCAGCCAACATTTACCATGGTACCAAAATTTGGCTGTGAAAAGTCTTGAGGACTAAGGTCACAATGTTTTCCTTAAACATCTATCCTTCTCCTCAGACAACTTGTCAGAAGTTTTGGTATGTCTATCTTGTTAGAATTTGCACTCCTAAGTGTCTAGAATGGCAACTAATAGGAAATGAGTTTGCAATATTCTTTTTTTTCAATATTCTTAATGAATAATGAAATGGCTCTTGGAGATTTCAGACTTCAACCCATTTTCTCATCAAATGGTACTTTGATCTAGCTGTCAAATGAAGAGACAGAGAGACAGACAAAGAGGGAGATAGAGATCAATTTACAAGAGAGACATTGATACTAAGGTGTAGATGATGTGGAATAGCCTAACAGGTTATTTCTTTCCAAAGATCTAGTAGGAGAGAATAGAATGATAAATTTAAGAAATACATCCATGACAATAGGATTTCTGACAAAAGAAACATTTCTGACAAAACTAGAGAGCAAGACATCTTTTTTTCAGTAAGGAAGGAGGGCACAGGATAAAAGGGGTATCTTCCATGCCTCTGTAATAACTTTGCATTCATGACTTCCTATTCTGCTTCTGCTCAAGTCACATGACAAATTCACATTTTGTAATTATTGCCTTGCTCTTTATCTTGATAAGGCAAAAAATTTTATTTTCTAATAAAGAAATCATTTCCTAATTGCTTTAGCTTAATTGAATTTCCTATCTTTTATCTTATGATTCCAGTATTCAAAATGTGTTTCTCCTCTTGAAATGAAGGAAAATTTTTAAGCTTGAAGATTAGGCTTGATGGAGCTTGCAGGGTGTAGGAATGAAGAAAGAAAAGAACATGCAAACCTGAACATGACAGATTCCCATAAGTCTCTCTGAGAAATGCAGGAGTCATATGCCCAATTGTAAAATCAACATTATCATTCAATATGCAGCAGGATGATAACACAAAGTATGGGCCTGGCCAAAAACCACAAGCCCTGGAACAAGTTCAAACCAAATACAGACAGGAAACTATTCTCCCAGGCAGAAAGAGGTTAGGAGCTCTTGAGCAAAAGGCAAATGTGCCCAATGACCGACAATCAGCTCTTCCCGGTGAGTGAGTCTGACTAGTACTTTTGAGCCTATCACTGGAGAAAAGACTAAGTGTATCCAAAATGTTTAAGAAAAAAGTGAGACATAAAATATATCTCAATATATAAATTTAAGATAATCCTAATATTTTAGTATTTTTCAATCCTTTAATCGTTTTATTTATTCAGCTATATTGCTGGAAACCAGTTTCAGTAAAGTATTTTATTGCATAGGTTATAGACTGATCATTAAGAGCTGTTTTTTTTTTTTTTTTTTTTTTTACTTAAAAATGGGGAAGTTTTAGACAAAACAAATGAATAAAGAAAGAAACATAAAGCAGAAACAGATAGCATATGAGCACTGGGTGATATGCTATATTTGGCAAATTGAACTCCAATAAAAGTAAATAAATAAATATATATATATTTATTTATATTATATTATATATATTATTCCATATATATATGGGAAGAAAAAAAAGAATGGGTATATTCCCACAAGTTGGTTTAATATTGGTCCATTGCAGCATTTTTATTTTATATTTTTGCTCATATATTTCTTGAGGTCTTAATCCTTTATATTTCACATATATTTGAATACATTCTCTATAAAGTATTGATAACCATATTAGATGCAAATATATTTTCTCAGTCAAATGTTATTTCTTTAATTTTAGTTCATTATGTTGCCAGTCTTTCCTATTTTATGGCTTCTATAGCCTGAAAAGTAAAAATTATTTCTCTAAATATTTGATAAACATTGTTTGATTCCTGATAGTTTTGTAGGTACGGTTGATATTTCACTTCTTAAACTCGCCTGGAGCTTGTTTCAGTATGTGGTTATTTCACATTTATTCTCTCAATATTTAAGTAAATATTCCTTATCACCTTAAAAAAAAGAAATATATGAATTTAGTGTCCTCATAATACCTATTCAGTCCCTGTTTTTGTGGATTGTTTCCTTGGACTTCCTCTCTCTTTTACAGAGTCCCCCTTAATATTTCTTGCAGAGCTGATCTGGTGGTCACATATTCTTTCAGTTTCTGCCTATCTTGGAAGCTCTTTTTTTCTCCTTCTATTCTGAACTGAGAGCCTTGCTGGATAAAGTATTCTTGGCTGCATTTTCTTCTCATTTAGTACCCTAGTATATCCTGCTAGCCCTTTCTGGCCTGCCAGGTCTCTGTGGAAAGGACTGCTGTTAATCTAATATTCTCCCCATATAAATTAGGGATCTCTTGTCTCTTGCTACTTTAAGGGTTTTCTCTTTATCTTTGGAATTTGCAAGTTTCACTATTAAATGTCGAGGTGTTGAATGGTTTTTATTCATTTGGTGGTGGTGGGGGGGATCTCTCTATCTCTTGGATCTGAATGCCTGTTTGTCTTCCCAAATTAGGGAAGTTCTCAGCTCTGATTTGTTCCAATATGCTTTTTGGCCCTCTCTTCCTCTCGGCATTCTCTGGAACCTCAATTATATGTAGATTTTTCCTTCTGAGGCTGTCATTTATTTCCATTAACCTTTCCTCATCGTCTTTTAATTGTTTTTGTTTTTTCCTCAGCTTTCTTCCTTGCCATCAACTTATCTTCTATGTCACTCACTCTTTCTTTTATCTCATTAACCTTTGTCGTTAGGACCTGCAACTTGGAATGCATCTCATTTAATTTATTTTTAATGTTGGCCTGATTAGATCTAAATTCTGTAGTTATGAAGTCTCTTGATTCTTTTATGCTTTTTTTTTTTTCCAGAGCCATCAGTAGCTTTATAATTGTGCTTCTGAATTGGCTTTCTGCCATTGAATTGTAATCCAAATTCTGTAACTCTGTGGCAGAGAGTACTGTTTTGTATTCTTTTGTGGTGAGTTCTTCTTTCTAGTCATTTTGCTCAGTGCAGAGTGGCTGTATGAGCAGGCTGAGTCAAGAATATCAACCAAGACCTAAGTAAATTTCACCCTAGATGATTCTGCTGAGGTCAGAGACCAGAAATTGAAAGCAAAGATCATAACGAAATAAAACAAAAGGATCACTAAAGTTAAAAACAGATTTTAAAACAAAGTAGTAAAGAATAAATGGCCAAGAATCCTAAAGAAGAGAGTAAAAAACAAAGGAGAAGACTAAAAAAAGGGGGGATTGGAAGATGGTGGTGGTTGTCGAAGTTATAGGGGAGGGAGAATGTAGTCTACCTGAGGGGTTCTAGAGGGTGATCCTCTTGTTTCTGGGTATATTAAGTTCTGTATGTTAGAAGATTCTTAGCCTCAAATTTATATAAGCCTGAAATACTTGTAAAAGGCCCCAATGTTGACCAGCAAAACATAAATGAGATAAAAGAGGGGGGCAGAATGGGAATGAGGAATCTCACAGAATGAACCAGCATGGTATACCACTTGGTTCTGGGTGTGTGCTGGTCATGTTTTAGAAGGTATTAACTTCCATCATTGTGGAACAAAACGAGGGAGAGAATTCAAAACACACACACACACACACACACACAAAACATATCTTGTATATCTCCCAAAATTAAGTTGAGTATGTTGAAGGCAATCTAGAAGTGGAAAATATATCTAGGACCTGTAATTGTAGAAATATAAAAGTGAAAAAGGAAGAATCTTAAAAAAGAAGTGGTGGTAAAATATTGTAGGTAAGGTGGGAAAAGAGAAAAAAATTGGAAATTTACAGTCTGATATAAAAACGAGTTGACTGGAAAAAGGAAGGAAAAAAAAAATAGGAGGGGTACCCTCTGGTTCTATATACTGTAAATCCCTCGACTTCCCCTGGAGCTTTCTAGCACTGCTGGGTCCAGAACTTGGTCTTCCTCTGTCCTTCCAGCTGGTCTTCTGGGGACGGGCCCAGAAGCACCTGATTTTCAGGGAGTGCACCTGGGGGAGCTGAGCTGGGGTCCTGGCTCAGTGGGAGCTGTTTACCCCGTGAGGCCCCTGTTCTCCAGTGGCCCTGCCCCCCGGCACAGGGTGAGGAGGGACACCACCACTGGCGGCAGCCAGGTCCCCAGCTCTGGAGTCAGCTCCCCAGTAACCACCGTAGTCTCCCAGTCTGCACTGGCCTGGATGCTGGGGTCGGGGGGCGCTGACCTGCACAGCTCCGGGGTGCCTGGTGGCAGGAACGTCCTCGCTGTCTTGCCCACCACCGCCTCCCCCCCCCCCCCCCCCCCGCCTCCACCTGTCCTGGGGGAGCGCACGATTGTGGGCCGCGTCCTCTGGCGCCCTGGCATCCAGGGCCTGTGCTGCTGGAATCGCGCTCCCGGGACCACAGCCCCCGAAGGCAGCAGTGACCAACCAGCTTCTCCCCAGGCCCCGGGTGCGCTCCAGCCCTTTACTAAGATTGGCCCATGGTGTTGGGTGTGATCTCCCCAGGTCGCCCTTCCTCTATTAGTGACTCCGGAGAACTGGGGGCTCCACTGCCCCTCCTGCGATTCTGCTCAATTTCCTTGCTAAGCACATTTCTGACCGGGAAGAATCCGGTGCGGATTTTTTAAAGTTCCTGCTTCTCCGGGGCTGGGCTTTCCTGTCCCAGAGGCTCTCACTCCCCGTGGGCCCACCCCCCCACCCCCACTGGATTCTTTTTCATTTTTTTCCGCCTTCCTACCTTGTTAGAAGCGAAAACCCTTCTCTCTAGCATTCCAGCTGTTCTCTCTTTAAATCTCAGGTTGAATTCATAAGTTTTCAGGATGATTAGAAAGTAGGTAAGTTGTTGGGGCCAGGTGAGTTGAGGACCCTACTCCTCAGTCATCTTGCCCTCCCCTCCATGTTAGAATTTTGTGACAGCAAACAGCTATGTGACAGAATAGGGGAAAGAGCCTAGTAATACTGAGATACCCATGGGACCATGACTCAGATCCATCCTGCTGAATGAGAGAGGGAAGGAGAGTTGGGTGGAAGTGTCCTAGACTGTCCTCTAATTTAAAAATGGTTTGCCAAGGCCAATGGGAAGTCCTCAAGCCAAAATCAGCCATCAGAAGAAACTTTTGTCTCCCAAGAATGGTCAGTCATTGGCTAGGAGCAGTCTCTAGGAGGTATTTCCTAGTACAGATGTAGCCATGAATTTTAGAGCATAGCAGTTGGGGGCTTAGGCCCATGGTCAATTATGTTTCCTGTATTTGGAGGCCTGTGATGTACATTCTCATGACTGCCATATAAGCAAAGCTTAGATTCCGAAGGTGGGAAAATATATTCTGACTCTTTAGTAAGAAGAACGGCAAGTGACATGACAAAGAGTATGGATATAGGAAAGGGTGATGCTTTGGGACCATGAGTACAATCGGTCTACTAAAGGAGGTAAAGGAAACGCCTCCAGAGGATTGAGGGGAGTGGGAAAAGGGAAGGAAGTAGCCAATAAAGAGTTTACCACCAAAGTAGCTATCACTGTGGGAGACCAAACTTAATCCATTAGCAAAATTCTAGAAGCCAGTGTCAAATACCCATTACAGAGATGTTCTATCCAAGGGGTGAGGGAGATAATATTTATAGTTCAGTCTGAATGGAATTTAGTTTGGAGTATAGGAATCATGGAAGATAAATGTTTAGAAAGATAAGAGGCCAGGTAACAGAGGGTCTTGACTTCTGGGCTAAGAAGGTTGTAGTTTACTGATACGCTGTGGTGGGAGGCATGTGAGCATTTTAAAAGTTTTCAAGGAAGACAAGGAGCAGAGACCAGTTTTGTTAGGAACCTTGAAGTGAACTGCCTCGTACATTTCAAATAATTGTAACATCTCGCATGAATCAACTATCAGAAGACCCAGTGTCTTATAGGACCCAGACCTATTTAAACCTATCTGGCAGAAACCAGGGGATGTCCACTGGCATTTTAATTGGTTTAGCTATTTTTATTTTTATTTTTGCATTTGGCTTATAGTCTCAGACTGGGTGTGATGCAAATACCCCTTACCTTGAAGAATTTATACTAGTCTCACTTGCCTACTTTATGTGTTTTTCCCTCTAATTCTGACACAAATTGGAAAACCAGTATTCCCATAAGTAGAAACAAATAAATATAGATGTAATAGGCATTTTGCCATCAAAGGGGAAGATTAGGTGAATACTGATTTATTGTGAATGGCAAGGGCTATCAAAATAAAAAATGGTTGGGAGGGTGTCAATCTGTGTAACTGAAGGAATGGTGGGTTTTTGGACAGAAATGGTAAAATTAGAAGAATAAAATAATGAAAAATTATTTTGGGTGGAGGAAGGCTAATGGTGTTACTTTGTTTGGTCTCACTCTTGTTAGGTTGAGGTACTGACAGAGAACCAGAGAGAAGAATATAGAATGAGGAATCATCCAATGGCACCAATAGCTGTGGCCAGGCACAAAATAGGAAAGAGGTGATATGGAAATGTTCTCACAGACTTGCAGGCCATAATACTTCCTAATTCTGACTCATCAGGGAAGAGACAACTTCCCTTATGCTCAGAGCCAGCCCAGCACTTTACCCCTTCTGGAGCTAGCCAAGGCATAGGAAGCAATCAGCACACAATAGAGAACTGAGGAACAACAGATGAGCTCAAGAGATGGAACCTCTTACATACAAGTCTCTATTGATCCCTCGTTCTGATTGCTTTTCCATTTTTATGCCGTTGTGCCAGTGTTTTTTTTTCTTTTTCTCCATCCTCTGTTTCTGGTTCATTTGCAGGAATTTGTAAACCCTGCTATGAATCTGTCATTGAAAAATTATACTTATGAAAATACTGGTTTTACAATTTGTGTCAGAATTGGAGGGAAAAACACATAAGCTAGGCAAGTGAGACTGGTATAAATTCTTCAAGGTAAGGGGTATTTGCATCACACCCAGTCTGAAACTATAAGCCAAATGCAATAATAATAATAATAATAATAATAATAATAATAATAAAAACAGATAAACCAAATGCAAATGCCAGTGGACATCCCCTGCCAGACAGGTTTAAATAGGACCCAAGCCACTCTGGGTCTTCCCATAGCTGATCCATGAGAGATATTATAATTATTTGAAATGTAGGAGACAGTTCACTTCAAGGTTCCTAACAAAACCGGTCTCTGCTTCTCAAAATAGATTTAGTTAACCTTAGAGAATAAGTTGTAAAATCAAGATGGAAATTTATTACTGTATTCCCTAGATGTTAAGTTTCAACTTCTTTTTTAAACACTTCAACAGTTTTGAAATAAGTGGCATACATATAATCAGCATCTTAGCACTGAGGAAATAATGGCAATTAAAATATAAAATATAAGTCCCAAGAAGACTAGAATCCTTTGGCAGGTGCATTTTTCCCCAGTATACAAGGTACATGAGAAGTGAAATTATAATCAGATTGTTGCTTAGGAACATGGAATCCAATCAGAAAGAGTTCTTTGAAATAAATATTGAAAGAAATCAGATTAAGCTCATTTCATGCATCATGAGTGGTATGTTCTTGAATTTAAAAGTTTCAGCAGCAATTTCTCAATTTCTTTATCCCCTTGATGGAGGTAGAGTCAGTTCTTTAGTGTTCTTGGGGGAGAGGGTCCATGGCTGGGAAGAAGTTTCCATGACTATGAGCTCAGCACTGAATCCTGATAATACAGTGGGTTTCTCACTGATAGTCACATTCGTTCTTTTATTACTTTAATGCAGCCAGTGGTATAACAGTCAGTTTTGACAATCTGGGAGCCGTCTGTCTCTTTAGGGTAATGGGGAACCTTTCTTCTCTGCCCTATGATGTATTGATCTGATCTTTTGGCTCTTGAAAGGCAATGTTATTTCCAAGTTTTGGGGAGCAGCTCATTTTTGCCTCTTTTATTATCTGCAGGAATAAATTTTAAAATGTACCGGGAAGTTTCTTCAGTACATGTTATAGATTTAGAAAGTAAGTAACAAGAAAGTAACAAGAGCATCACCAAACAGGAAAGCACATCACACCATGACACTATTGCCAAGCCACTTTACAGTTGTTAAGATTTATACTCCTCACTCTTCAGGTCCAATTGCATTAGACCACAGTTGTCTCTTGCTTACTTTAACCATTTGCCACTGTGAAACAATGACTTTTTTCTCTTTGGCAGAACAGGTCAGCAGTATAGAGTAACTTAACAATTTTAATCAAGTCACAGCTGATATGAGCCAAGACCGTGAGGAATGATACCCGTTTATTCATACAGCCAAGGAAAATATAATTTGGAAGACAGTATTTTACAGTGTCTTTTCATCTCTCAAAGACAAGATAATATCAGAAATGGTTTCAAATGAGAAGTGTGAGATGTGAGTACCCCTCCCTTTTCTCCAAAGCCATCAGATTGATCCAAGGTAAAGCCATTTTTGTGACTGCATCTGGGATTTGACATGCCATCCAGTGTCCATCAAGAAGTGATGATGTACTGACCACTGACCATTCACTTCTTCTCAGTAACTGACAATTGTTTCTATCTTTTGAAAGCAGCTAAGATATCCTTGTGCCTGTGACACAACAGTTCCACTCCTTATCTTCCATCGAAGCTCCTTATTTTATCTACTCATTATGTTTAATTATGTTTCAATTAACAAACCAAGGATACAACTTTCTGTTCATCAGGACAGGTAACTCTAGCTCACAGAACTAGGCTTTGTCTACTCTGAAATACTTTTTTTTCCTAAGATGCTTGCTCAGAAAGGAGGGGGAGTGGGATATATTGGCAGTACAAAACTAGGTCTGGCCCAACCAGGCATTTAAATTTTTTTTTAATGGTTGGAAAAGAACCAAGGGCCTCTTTATAGAACAGAGATGAGTGGGTTCAGTGATGTCATCTTGACAGGATGTGTCCCCAAGTCCCATTAATGACTCATTATAAATTCATATTCCATCAGTACATCTAAACTCTACTTTGTTATCATTTTGTGCAATATCTTGGAATGTTTATTACTATGCAAACTTTGTGGTTACTCAGGCTTTAAAGTTCCCTCCTTAAATTCCCAAGTGTTCTGGAATTCACCAAACCAGACTGTGCCCATTCTTTAAGAAGGAGATGCTAGTTAGAAAAAGAAAAGCAAGAATGTGGGTATAAAGAGGCACAGGAGAGCTTAAATAATAGAAAGCAAAGGGAAAGGATTTCTCTTCCTTTGTCTCTTATTCATCTGTGCCCTACTAATGTTTGCCTTTTTCTTATCCTTTTACCTTTTTCTATCTTTGGTTTATACAGTCAGGTTTTGTTCTTCCTCTCTGTGTTATTCTTTACATCCCTTTAGTTTTGTTTTGTTCTTAAGTAGACTCCACATCCAGTGTAGAGCCCAACTCGGGGTTTGAATTCACAGCCTTGAGGTCAAGACCTGAACTGGGATTAACAGTCAGACACTTAACTGAACTGAACTACCTAGGTGCCCCTCTACATCCCCTTTGAAGCCTGGGGATATTGGAAAGTAATGGCATTATTGATACCACGTGTCTTGATCTAGAGCAGAAAAGTAGGAGGTTTCTCTATTACTGTTGGGGCTTTTACAGTCTGCAGCTTCCTTGCTTCAAAACCACACCACTACTTGTGCCATCATTGAAACAGCTTCTATGTATGTAAGTCTCTTGTTTTCAGGGAGCTTTCCTTGTCATTTCCACCCCCTGTAGCATCCATCCAATTTGCCTTTATTCTGTCTTTCACATTGAAGGAATTCATTCTTTTTACATCATAAGTTTTCCAATATTTGAAAAATTGATCATGTCTTCCATAGCTCCTTCCCTTTCCAAGCTAAGGATCTCATTTGACATGTGTTTAAACTCATTACCCAGGTCACTTCTTCTAGTTTGTCAGAGTTCTTAAAATACAGGGCAAAGAACTGTAAAAAATTCTTTTTGGCTTTTATCTTGGCTGATCCTGAAAGGATACTTCAAAAAATTGCAAGTTAATATTTTGTGTCTTCTCACACTTTTGTCATATATTCAACCTGATGTCAACTAAAATCTCCAAATCCTTTTTATAAGCTGGCTTTCTCCCATGCTCTTTTGTATAACGTTGGTTTTGTCTTAAATGCAAGATTTTATTTTTATTTCCTTTAACTTTCAATTTATTGGTTTCAGCCCTCAATTCCTGGTTGTTAGAAACAATTTTGTGTCTTGAATTTGTCAATTTACTTAGCTACACTCTTAGTTTTGATGACAGTATTTTTGATGACAGTCCTCAATGACCTTGAGGACAAGAACATTGTAGGTGTAGAATGTGTCCATTACAGCTACTTGATACAACTAAATTTAATATTGACACATTAGAGCCATATGAAGTCATGCGAGAATTCTATTCACTTAAATATCTTTTTCTTATAGTTCCTAAAAAACAAACAAAAAAATCAAACCAGAACAAAACCCCTACATAGCTCCCTGGTTGAAATCAATGCCTGGGCATTATATTCAATACGTACAGGCAAAATAAGAAAGAAGTCACTAGTAATTCTTCTGTCCAGACATAGCCAATGCTAACATTCTGAAACATGTCTTTTAGTCAGTCTGTTTTCATGAATATACATTTTAAATGGAATTATAATTGCACACACTGTTTTGTCACTTATTTCCTTCACTTCAGAATCCGTCATGTATATTCACTACATATTTTCCTAAAACATAATTTTTAATTGCTTTACAGTATTACACTGTGTGAATATATGATTATTTCATTTTATCATTATCTTGTTCCTGTTGGAAATAATTATATTCAATATGTTATATATCCATCCAGTCCTGCCATTATACATTTGCTCTCTAACTAGAATGAAGGCCTCTTATTCTTTTGAGTGGCTCTGATGAGAAAGGCTCTATGGCACCCTCCAAAGAAGCTTTCTGATAGTGCTGGTTTCGTCTTACTCTGCATGTTTGTCTTGACTAATTTCTTTCTATTTTGTTGCCACTTCCAGCACATTCAAGGTAGGGAACTCTGGTAGAAAGAATGAAATGGAAGAGTGAGCCACAGACCTGGATGGGACAATACCCAGCTTTTCAAAGGACCTTTAATGGGCATGCTATCCTCTAACTAAAATGTAGTGCTAACCATATTATCTTATTTTCCAAGGAAAAAGTTTTTTTTTTTTCAGTTTCTAAAAGTTCTTAAATTGGGGGGAGTTGCAGTGAAGCAACTGAAGATAGGGTCTTGTTTTTTGGTTCCCTTCTTCTGTGAAGGACCATCCAGGTTTATATCTAAAAACTCAAGTCATCTTTGAATGCTCCTTCCCTTTTTTCCACCTCCTCCCTATAACTAATCTACCAGCAGGTCATGTTCATCCTAGTTTCTAAACATAATCCACATCTGTCTATTTTTCTCCTTCCCCTCAGCCACCATCTGGCCCAAACCAATATTGTACTATTCTGACTTGGAGTTTAATAGTTTCCTACCTAGCCCCTCCCTACCACTCCCATCTATTTCCCACATTGTGGCCACAAAACACAAATTCATTCCGTCATAGCTTTTTCAGAAAATTTCATCGAGTGCCCATTGTTGTGAAGATATCTTGTCCCACCAAGCTCTCTCTGATAGAGGAGGTAGTAGTCTGTTTTATTGACCATGGTAGCTTTTCTGCCTAGCACAGTGTTTGACAGCAAATAGCACTGGGTAGCCATTTGTTGTCTGAAGTGTTTTGGCCTCAAAACCTCTGTCGTGTCATGTCACATCGTGCCAGCAGGTGGCATCAGAATGCATATTATCTATGACAAAGCCACAGGCCTCCAGCTCTCACAGCAGAGCCTGAAGCTCCTGGGCAGTTTACAGTATCTGGCTCCCATTTTTTAGGAGTAAAAACAGTTTGGGAATTCCAAAGACATTTATTGATATGTTCAAACAAATTGTATCTAGTGGTGAGTGGTCTTCTTCTAAATTAAAATGATTATGCTTTGAAAACTTAAGAGGATCTGAATTTAATCTTCTACTAGGAAGCCTCACCGTCAAGCCATGCTTTGCAAGACCGTCTCGTGCACACTCAGGTTATTGGAATTTCTCAAACTTTAAGAAAGATCTATTGATCTTATTACAGTATTGGGGTTATTTTCAGCTAGTTTCAGTTGTCAATTGCTCCTGTTATTGTATTACTTACTTGTAGAATTGGGCCTAGATGGCTTTGTTGTGGAAATGCTGAAATCCTGCTACTTTTGTTGTTCTTTTGTTCTTCTCTAGTTTTTCTATCCCAATGCTTTTTTCAAGGTAGAATCAGTGAAGTAGGTGAGGACTGGCCAAAAAAGTTTGAGAAATGCTGCTCTTGAGTAGTGCTCAGGAAGAAGAGCATTATCTGTGCAGGGAGCTGGGGCTAGGGGCTTCTGCGGATTCTAGATCTAAAGTGAAAGTGGGAAAAAACCTTGGGCTTCTAGAGTATAATGTTACCTATACAAAATTTGCATTCTATTTAGACTCTATTCCAAAATCAATCAAGCACCTATAATACTCTCAAATTTGATATTTAAAAAATCAGGTTTATTTCTAATTAGGTACCACTGGGTAAAATAGGTGATTCCCTAGAATGGGCCATTTCATTCTGCAACATGTGTGCCTACAGGCTAAGCACTTCCTGTATCAATTTCCTTCTACATTGTACAAGTCTGGAGGATAGACATGTCAGTGGACAGAAAATGGAAAAGAAATATGCTCATGTGAAAAATTTACACTAATTCAAATATGCTAGGTCAACAATTTACTTTTCAATAAAATGATCATTTTATTTCAAGAGTTCTGAAATTTAAAATTTAAAAGTATGATTACTTTTACAATTTCAATTATAATATGTCCTAGAATTTACTAGAGAAGTCTTTGATTCTCACATACCCTAGCCCACATCTATGACTTCATTTTGATGAGTCTGAGATATGAATGTAACAGTTTCTGTTAGACATTATAACTGCTAGAAGACAAAGAAATCTAAATAAATTTAATTTATAGATAACCATCAGGTCCTACTTACTCTAATATTCTAACTCTCTAATGAACAAATATTTTACAAGGCCTTAAGGTCATTTGACAGCTCTCATTCATTTATTTATTATCTTTCTCATTGATTTATTGATTTTTTTTTCATAAGACAATGCTCCAGATGCCCTGAATAGCTAAACATATGGATGATACAGCCCTCATCCTCTGTGAGCTTAAATGGTATATTAGCTCATTTAGATCTTCATTATAGTTTCAGTCCTTTTACTTATATTATCCTCTTTCTTTTCTCACCTGTTTGTTTGAACCTTTCAAAAGAAGCTAATTCTAGCCCAATAAAAAGTACATAATTCAGGAACAAAGAGTGTGCTTATGATTTCGGATTGAGGGTTAAAGGCAGAAATGATAATAAATTGCTTTTTTCTCCATGGAATAGGGAAGTGTATTAAGAATTAAAATATCATAACTTGGCTTAATAATGATAAAAATCATAATAACAACATACTCAATCATTTGTGAAAATTAATAAAGGAAACCTCATTTAAATGGAGTCAGGGAGCCCTGAAAGGGGCTCTCTCATACATGTACCACTTCTGGTGGCTTGTGAAACCAGCAGAAAGAAGGAAGATAAGAATTATTTTGATGAGGACATTTTTACATAGGAATTTTATCTTCTACTCTTATGAAAAAGAAGGAAGATCCCTCCCTGCCCCAGCAGCAACACTCTAACCACCTCTTGCAGCCAATGAGAAACCATCACAACTTTGAATTCTTGTTTTTCTCCAGTGAACTTTTGCTGAAAACAATCTTCCCCAATTTCCAAGATCTAATAAATGCTGACCTTCCTTTTGTCTCTTTGAACTTGCCTATGGTTTGCCATTTCTTCTTCCAAATTGCAGTTTCTCTACTATTTCTGGATGAACTAATTTTACTAGTACAGTAACTGGCTATTTTATTTTTAAGATTATGTATTTTGCTTACATGACTTTATATTAATTTATTTCTTCCTAGTAACAGACCATGAGGTGGATATTGTTGCCAATAATTTATAAATGAAGAAGGAAACAAGCATGTTTGATAAAAATTGGAAATTAGCAAGAGGGATTGAAAAAAAGTTTCATGATTGTTCTTTTGTTTTGGAGCCAGTGTGGAAAAGTGCCTTAACAGTAGACCTACCAGTTAATAGTCTTTTTCTGGATCTTTAGTAACTAAGACCTTTAGAAAAAATAGAAGGAAATTTAAATTATACTGAATAGTATTTTTTATAACATTTTTAAAAAAGATTTTGTTTATTTATTCATGAGACACACTCAGAGAGAGGCAGAGACACAGGCAGAGGGAGAAGCAGGCTCCACGTGATCCCAGGACTCCAGGATCACTCCCTGGGCCAAAGGCAGGCGCTAAACCACTGAGCCACCCAGACGTCCCTAAATAGTATTGAAGATTTCTTATATTTGCTTTATTACTGGCAACTTATGAAATTACCTGAAGTATTTAGCAGGAAGATATTGAGGGTTCTTGTTTGTTTGTTTTAAAGATTTTATTTATTTGTGAGGGAGAATAAGAGATAGAGCAAGCAAGAAAGGGGCAGAGGGAGAGGGAGAAGCCGACTCCCTGCTGAGCAGGGAGCCCAACACTTGGGACCTGATCCCAGGACCCTGAGATCATGAGCTCAAGGCATGATGCTTATCCGACTAAGCCTGCCAGGTGCCCCATGACATCAAGTTTTAAGGAATGATGTTTCAATTAAGTCATTACTGACTAGAGTTCAGTGGAAGAATTTCTATTCAACTCGTTTTAATTTTTGAAAGTGGTAGTCTAAAGCAAGAAGTATCATGTTCGAAGAAAGACAGATAAAACATACTGTTTTCATAAAGGATATGAATTCTAGGACTCTTCCTTTTTGTATACATAATATGATCTCAGTTACACTAGACCTGTTTTTAGCAAAAATGTACAAACAAGTATATGTCAGAATAATAAGAAGAAAAGAAAAGAGTGGCTTTGCTGTGGTTTTGAGTTTAAGGGGGAAATTTTCAACCAGAAAAAAAAGAGAAAATGTTGACATTTGTCCTTGGCTATTGTGGCCGGACCCATGATTACTATGGCAACAGGTAGCAAAACAATGACATAGTCTTCAGTGTGAGTGCCAAAATAGGGAAATGTTCACACCCTTCACAGCTCAAAGGGCTGCCTTTCTATCCCTTCTTTCTTGTTTAAGTGGCTGTTGAAAGAGGAAAACCACAGAGACACTCATCAGCATCAGAGGCAATATTAATTAATTAATTCATACATTTATTTATTCATTCATTTATTCAGCAAATATTTACAGTCCAGCCACCTAGAAACGCTTTCCCTGGGGACAAAGTCAGTTCTTAGAGAAAGCTTGATGTGCTACTTGATATGTTTTTCCCCTACAGCAACTATCTAAAAATAATGATGTTTTTAATGTTCCCTTTAAAAAAAAAAAGCCAATGAAGGGCAACTGGGTGGCTCAGTTGGGTAAGCATCTGCCTTCAGCTCAGGTCATGATCCCAGGGTCCTGGGACCCTGCATCAAGTTCCCTGCTCACTCAACTCAGTGGGGAGTTGGCCTCTCTCTTTCTCCTTCTCCTCCTCCCAACTCATGTTCTCTCTCTTGCTCACTCACTCTCTCTCTCAAATTAGTAAATAAACAAATATTTTTTAAAAAGCCAATAAACTTTTAGGAATATCAATTCCATATCACTAGGCCATTGGGGCAATACAAATGACTTGACAACATTTTCTTTAGGACCTCTAAGACTTGAAAGTTGGACCCCAGCAAGAGTAGATGGTTGGCTGACATCATCACAGTGACCCAATTCAAGCTCTCTTTAAGCTCTCTGAGGATGATTTTTCTTACCTAGTAAAGGCTTTCAATTTAGTCTTTAATTCTAAAGATTAAAAGATCTTACATTCCCAAGAACAGAAATGAAACAAACAAACAATGATAACAAAAAGTGAAAAGGAGAAAAATAAAAATGCAGGAACATTTTGGAAAATCAATTGAACATTAGGCTTGTCATGTACATAATTTTGTGCAATTCTTACAACAAGCATATTAATTAAGTAGTGTATTATCCACATTTTACAAATGAGAAATATGTTCAATGGGTAGCCTGAGAGCTAGTCTTGAGTGGCAAAGCCAGAATACCAACTCTGATCCATCTTTAAACTCAGGATTTTTCACCACACGTAAGTACAGATTATTGGTTTATTTTTTATTTTTTTTAAGATTTATTTATTTATTTGAGAGAGAGAGAGCTTAGAAGTCACAAGAGAGGGAGCAGAGAGGGAAGGAGAGAAGTAGACTCCTTGCTGAACCTGACACAGGGCTCCATCTCACTACCCAGAGATCAGAACCCAAGCCTAAACCAAGAGTTGGTCACTTAACCAACTGTGCCACCCAGGCACCCTGAGATCATTAGTTTATTGAACAATGGTTATTAGTTAGTTGCTTAAGCAGAGGCTGTTGAAGTTTTAGTCATTTTGGTGTGTGTGTAATTTCACTCCAAATAAGACAGAGTTAAGATCATCAGAGAAACATAGAAACTCAGAAATGCAAGCAACATTGGTTCATGGGGAAATGTGTGAGGTCCACCATCTATTACTATGATGAAGCAGCTGCCCAGCTATTTAGAAATTCATACACTTCTTTCAGAGAATAGCAAGGGTAGTAGTAAGGTTATGATTTTTTTAAATAAGAAGGAATTAAGTTTACTTAGAAAGTTTTTATACTGTGCATGGATATTAGACGATGAGAATAATTATAAAACTCATTATCCAGAAAGGATCATTGGAACACTCATTCATTTGTCTATTCACTTAAAAACTTAATATTTTTAAATTTAATAATATGTGCCCTGTTCTAAATACTGAAGATCCTGCCAAGAAGCAGTCTCTCAATGTAACATATTCAAAACTGTCTACAAGCATCTCTTCTATACCACTGTTTTAGGCAGTAAGGATACTTCAATGGATAAAAAAGACAAAAATATATGCTTAAGTAGACTTTATATGTACTACCGGAGATACAACATAAACAGATAGGATGATGATAAGTACTATGGGGAAAAATAAAATTGACTAAGAGAGTGGAGAGAATGGGACTAGAAGGATAGGACTCATATAGGATCATCAGAGGTCTCACTGAGAAAGTAATGTCAACAAAAAAATTGCAGAAGATGTGAGTGTGAGTCAAACAAATAACTTAGGAAGAAATATTTCATTTAAAAGGAGGGACAAGTGCAAGGGCTCTGAGGGAGCCGCGTGCTGGGGGTGTTTGAGGAAGAGTGATGTGGTCAGTGTGGCTGCAGTGAAGTGAGTGTAGGACAGCAGCAGGGAAAGGAAGCATGGCTCTACAGAGAACCTGATTGTGGGGGGCCAGATGGAGGATGTTGGCTCTCAGTCTTACAGAGACAGGAAACAACCACTGGAGGACCATGAACTGATGCATGGCATGATCTGACTTAGATCTTCAAAGAATCACTCTGGCTTCTATGATGATAATAGAATATAGAGAAAGAATTTGAAGTATCACAGTAGGACAGTTATTAGCAAATAAATAAACAGTAAGAAAGTTATCAATGAATTTAAAGTCAAAGGAACAGAGTTTTTATCAGAGCGAACATGTCACTGGAAGAGAGAAGATATTCAATGATAGTGTTAGGGTGCTGAAACATTTAGTTATAGAGTCAATGAGAAGGAAATAGTAAAGGATATTGAGAAACAGGCCATTAGTGGCCTTAACTGATGGTTGTGGTGGAGTGGTGAGATAAAATGTCTGACCAGAGTGGGTTTAAGAGAGAGGAGTTGAGTAAATTTGGAGATGGGGAGTAAAAATTGGGGGGTGGGGTTGGTAACTTTTTTTCTCTGAAAGGCCAGATAATAACTATTTCACACTTTGTGGACCTTAGGATCCCTTTGCAACTACTCAACTGTACTGTTATAGTACAAGAACAGCTCAGATAAATGAATGTGTGGGGTTTTTTTCCAATAAAACTTTATTTACAAAAACAGCTGGATTTGACCTGCAGGCTATAGTTTGCTGCCCCCTGATACAGAAAATTATGTTGAGTGGAGCACTGAATTTGGTGGAAGCAGGAGACCAATGTGGGGGTGAGAGAAGGAGGCTCAAATGAGAGTCTGTTTCAGGAGACCTAAAAAATAATTGCTGGAGTTATGACCTTTAATAGCATGGGTCCATTCCAGGAATTCTATTTTGTCAGAGAAAGGTCACAAGTAAGTATAACGCAAGAGGTTTGCTGCTGTCTTAGTGAGAGTTGAAGCTATGAGTTTGGGTGAGGTTGCCAAGGAGGATATGTGGAAAGAGAGAAGTTGGTTGAGGATATAACTTAGGGAATGTCTGGCATATGAGAATAAACAGCAGCTAGAAGAGACCTCTGAAAGAGAAATTAGACAGTGAGACACTAATCAGGGCAGAACTGGGTGTTATACTATATGTTGGCAAATTGAATTTAAATAAAAGGTTTTAAAAAAGAAAAAGAATCAGGGCAGAGCCAGCTTCATGGACTTGCCACCTGTGCAGTCACAGGGCCTGGGCTTAAAAGAGGCCCCTGCTTGGCTTCATGATCTGCTGTTGTCACCATGAAACTCACAATAATTTTTTGAGCAAGTGGCCCTGCATTTTTATTTGCATTGAGCCTTGCAAACTATGTAGCTTGCCCAGAGACAGGAAAATATAATTAGACTTGCTGGGAGAATATAATTTCATAAAGGCAAGGGTAGAAAAGAGATTCAATCAAGAGGAGTTGGAAAAAAGAGGGAGAAAAATAACAACAAAAAAAGTGTAATGACATTAATATTCTTTTTCAAATTCCATGAGAACAAAATGAAATCATGATAGAAAAGAATAACCATTCTCTTTTTTCTTTTTTTTTATAATAAATTTATTTTTTATTGGTGTTCAATTTGCCAACATACAGAATAACACCCAGTGCTCATCCCGTCAAGTGCCCCCCTCAGTGCCCGTCACCCATTCACCTCCACCCCTGCCCTCCTCCCCTTCCACCACCCCTAGTTAATTTCCCAGAGTTAGGAGTCTTTATGTTCAAGAATAACCATTCTCAATGACACAAGGAAATTATAATAGACTCAAATCACAAATTATGAAGCATACTTTGCAAATATGGTGAAATATGGTGTCTTGTTAATGAGAAGAGGGAGAGTGCTGGGGTCCAACCTACATGTATCACACACATGTATCCAGTAGGATTCAGCTATCAAAAGGGTTCCCAGGGATCCTTTGAGGAGAACAAAAAAGGCTAAGCAAATACAACTGCAGAGGTCAGGCTGGTCTCTGCAGATACCCAGGTGTCATCATAAAAAGCAGGACCAATAAGCCATTTATGTTTTTTTATGATATAGATTAAAACATAAGAGCCTGCAGATACTTTTATTTTTACCTGCATAGTGTTTTTAAAATATAGAAGTTTCACTTTTAAAACATCAACATTTTCTTAGAGTCTGTTGAAAAAGGAAATCTGGCCATAGTGGGCTCACTTAACTGTCAGACAACAATCAGTTAAACAGAGTAGCTACCCTCCCCTAGGATGAAGTGTTCACTGCAGTTGACTATAGACCCCACCATTCCCTCTTATCTTCTACTTGGCCTGTGTCACCCATTTATATCATCCACTTTGTCTCCATGAGCATTTGAGTTCCAAAACCCTGGTATATGACTTAACCTTTTAATCTAAGAGCACCTCTAGAAGAAATGGAATAAAGGAGAGCTTTGCTGAGACCCACATTGACTATAGAGGAGAGAAATTCACTTAGGATAAAGAAAATACTAGATTTGATGTGACAGTATTTAAGGAAATAAGTAAGCAACATGGAGGCTTTGTACTTAGAGATCACCATAGACTCTCTAACCTATTATTTTCCCTTTATTCTCAAGCAAAGTGAATATAATTCAAAGGTGAATTAATCAGAAGTAAATCTGCTGGGGATTCATGCATAACATTGTAATTAATCAGTTTCTTTAAAAAATGAGGATGAAAATAAGCAAAGGGAAGATGAAGTCAGTATATCAAAAATTAATATAAATATAAAGAGATCACATGTGTTAATTCTATAAAGTTTTACAAGAAATTATAGTCACTATGACCAACAAAGAATTCTAAGAATAGATAGTTTAAAGAAGTGATTTTAAGATGACAAAAAAGATGGAAAAGCAAGGTTTCAAAGATCAAGAAAAATATGGATGGGAAAGATGAATAAACCATTATAGAGATAAAAACTAAATAAAATAACAATTTAACTGAGTTGACCCAAAGAAGAATCATGAAAAAGACCCAAGTGCTTGAAGAAATCACACAAAATGATACGGAAAAGAACAATGGAATAAAAATGATTATAGAAAAGATGGCAACGATGGGCAAAAGAGAGACAGTACTCATAAAATTATTTCCTGAGGGGAAAAAAGAGAACAAATGATCAGAACACAGAGAGAAATCATTTCAGGAAAAAAAAACATTAATGAGTCTAGATATTGAAATGACAGTCTGTATTAAAGCATTGCTAGAGACTCACAAGCACTAGAATATAACCTCATGACGTTCCTCTACTGTAGTGATAATCAGGCATTTATACACCCATCCAAAAGAACACATCACACATAAAGAGGAAAAAATCAGGTAGACTTCAGATTTTTTTCATGGTAACATCTATTGCTAGAGACAGCGTAGCTAAGTCCTGAGGAAAAGAAAGTGTGAACCAAAGGATTTACAATCAGATAAGTGTAAAAGCATATAGGCCACATACATTCTCAAACATGCAAGATCTTAGAAAATACAGCATTCACTAATCTCGTTTTCACTTAATTTTTATATTTGTTTTTGATATTTTATAATGTATAATCTATATTATACATTATTACATAGTATTTTTTTACATTATGTGTTATAAATTTATATATTTATTTTTATTTATCTAGTGGTTTTGACTGCGATATATATTTCTATACAGCAATATTTGCTTTACTGGCTGCAATTTTGGAGAAACAAAAAATAAATGAGCATTACATGAAGGCCTAAGTGCTACATTAGGTTCATTTGTTCTCAGTAAATTGGCTACTTGCACTGAAATCATCATGGCATTTCCAAGTATAAGCAGGCACCAAGGACTGCCTATGCTAGTGTCAAGTCTTTTTGGCTTCAACTTGAGTCAGTAGGTTAGTCTGATGGGAAGAAGTAGTACTATTATTTTATCGGCATAATTTCAAAGACACTAGAACCTGTCTACCATATCTCATGTAGAGTTCAGACCTTTGGGGTGACCTTTTAGGGATTTTATCAGTATTAGCATATTTAGTGTTTAAGAATATGGCCTTTGGGAACAATAAAAGTGGCTTTATAGCTATATATTGTTGGCCAGCAACTTAACCTCTTTAAGCCTCAATTACTCAGCCTTAAAATGTAGGTAATGATATTGCTGTCAAATAGTTCTTGTCCACATTAATCAAGTAAATATATGGAAAATATTGATCAGAGGATCTGAAACGTAGTCGATTCTTCAGAGAATAAAGTTGCCTTTTTGCATGCACTCAGATTGAGTCTGTAAATTGAAATTGTTTTCACTTTCAAAAATACCAATAATTATTCACATAAAAGAAAGACTAATTAACACATTTTAGAATTCAGTTCTGATCAACAAATATGTATTGGATACCTAGTCTATGTGAGTCCCTGAGTTAGGTACTAATGGTACAAAGGAGTAATACGTGATTTCTATCTTCAAAAAACACTGCGGTCTTATGAGAGAGAGAACCACATACCCAGATAGTTCTACTATAATATGAGGATTGTTAACAAAGCTAGGCATAAAGTTTCTCATCTGTGTTTCTCAGAGGGTCCTTAGCAGAGCATCTTATCAGAGGTCTCAAACTGTGCTCAAGAATTATCGCAGGGCTTTGTTAAAAATGCAGATTGATGAAGGAGTCTGCATTTAACAGCTGATTCTTCTTTACATGAAGGCTTGGTACCCATTGGTTTTTATTTTATTTTATTAAATTTTTATTTATTTATGATAGTCACAGAGAGAGAGAGAGAGAGAGAGGCAGAGACACAGGCAGAGGGAGAAGCAGGCTCCACGCACCGGGAGCCCGACGTGGGATTCGATCCCGGGTCTCCAGGATCACGCCCTGGGCCAAAGGCAGGCGCTAAACCACTGCACCACCCAGGGATCCCCCCCACTGGTTTTTAGGACCACAAATGAAATATTCTTTGGCAGCACAGAGGTTCAGTGTGATACCTCAGCTGAGTCTTAAAGGTGAATAAAAATAGATAGATGAAAAGAGGTGGAAAGAACTTCTAGAGTCACAGTCTCAGAATAAGTCTAAGAATCAGTCTCTGAGTGAGCAAAGGTGTGGCTGCAGACAGAGATGGAGTAGTGTGGATACATGGTGGGGTACTCAGAATCACTAGAGCTTGCAGTGTCATGGGGCAGGATGCAAGAGGGTAGCTACCAACGATGACTTCAGTGAAAGCCTTTTCACAAAGTGCTTCTGTATATTCTTCACCCTTTCCATGTCTCACATGTTGATCTATCAGATCATGCCTCTATTGGAACTTTTGCTGAATAGTTGAGGAAGAATAGAACAGAGTTGAAGAGATGCAAGGAATTTTGAAACATCTTGGATTTTTTCTTTTGCTTTTAGATTGGATTTGAGATGCAAAAGAGGTTATTCTGTGCTCATTGTTCATCTCTTTGTTTATAATAACTAGCAGGCCTGTCAAAGCATAGTAGCAGGTGCTAGCAGACCAAGAATTCCACTGGTGAGTGGAATATCAGGTGAGTTAGCATTCTGTAGGTGCTTAGTGCTTAGGCCATGGGGTGTGGCAGGCCTGCACCTTTTCACTCCTACTGAAATTTCTCATAAGCTGGGATGCCTCAGAGATAGGGTATGTCACACCTTCATTTGTTTGGATTGCTTCACTCTCCCATGATCCACTCTCGCTAGTCTGCAGAATTCTTTTTGTGGAGAATTACTTCAGTTTCTTCCTAAGAATTACAATCTATAAGCAAAGGGGCTGTTAGAAGTTGTGGTTTCATCAAGAGGAATGGGACAAACCCAAAAGCAATGGCCAAATTTAATTCTATTCTCTCTCTTCTAAAAATACCACTGGTCTTTGATCCTCAAGGAGGCGCGTTTGAGTTGGACACAGCACTTGGCCAGTAACCAGTGGAGGCATTAATCTAAATGATTCCTATCTCAGGATTTGATGTAGAGATTAATAATCTCCCAGATTGGTGAGAAATCCTGTGCTTTATGTAGTGAGGTCAACAATCATTGAATTCCACTGGACATTACTGAATGGGAAGAACAACAGTTAAAGATCTCAATATTCTTTGCTCATCTACCCTGTGTAAACTGGACTCTCCATGCTCAGAATGCCAGCACCAAGTGCTGAGCCACCAATTAACTCTTTGCCTACATCTTTCAAATTCTCTGGAGACATCTTATTTGTTTCTGTTAAAATTCTTTAAATAAATAACATTGGTAGAATTCAGAAGATTTATTTATTTTTTAAATCAATTAATCAACTTACTTATTTAAGAAATATCTACACCAGACATGGTGCCCAAATTCACAACCCCAAGATCGAGAGTCACATGCCCTTCCTACTGAGCTGGCCAGGCCCCCCAGTGGAATCAATTCAAAAAAATTATTTTCAAAAAAAGATAAAGTTTACCTTAGTAATACCCCCCAAAATTATACTATTTACCTTTTATGGTAATATAATATTATAATTGAGTGATGCCAGCAGATGTATGATTCCTGAGTTTTGCTCAGTTTTTATCATATAATTATTAATAATCGATTATTTCCACATATCCAACACAAATTATTTCTATAAAGTTTTTATATATTAATCATAATTTATGTCACAACTAACAGAAATTGAATCCAAAATAATTTAAATATAAAACTTTTATTGGCTTACCTAACTAAAAAGTCTAATGACAGATTCAGTATCAATTGGTGCAGAATTTGTCTAGCTTCTCAGCTTTGTGAAGTTTGTGTGTCATGTTGAGGGCTGGGAGTGTGTATGTGTGTTCGCCAAAATTTCAGCTCTGTTTTCATCATCAATGACTTCATCACATTGATGGAGAATGGGTTTTTTTTAATGATTTGGCTTAAGGAGGGAGAATGATATTCCTGGCAGAGGGAAGAAGAGCATAGAAGTTTGAAATAACATGTGCTTAGGAAGCTTCAAATGGGTTGGTGTGGCTGGAATGCAGGGTTCCTGTGGAAGGGTCACAAGATTATAGACAGATGCCACATAAGGATGTGCTCTGCTAGTCTTGGAAAAGGACTAAAGGACTTTTGTCAGCAACAGGGAGTCACGAGGGTCTTCAAGCAGAAAAATATCATAAAACTTGAACCATATTAAGATGATTCTGATTCAATACAGACAGTGGTTTTGACAAGGTTAAGACAGGGAGCCAGGATTTCACATGGTAAAATAATGACAGTTAAAATAGTCTGAAGTAAAATAGAGGCAATGGAAGCACAGAGAAGAAGAAAAATGTTAAACCTCTGTGACGAGTTGAATACTAAAGGCTTAGTTATCAATGAGAAGTGAGAAGTTATCAGTTGAAGGAGCAGAAGTGGAGGGAGAGAGAAAAGGTGTAAAATTACTTCAGAGCTTCCAACTTGGGTGAATAGTAATACATTCAGAGATGAAACAATTAGAATGAGGAGCAGATTTTTGCTGGAGTTGGGTGTCTTAAGGGACTGATGGCCCAAAATGGAGCAGCCGGTCATGCAATAAGCCCAGGGGAAGTCCAGCGAGCATCACCCAGAATAGCCTCAAACTTTCAGGCAGAAATAGGTACCTGGGCGCTCTTTCTCTCGGCATCCAATATAGACATGCTTGGGCTGGGGTGCAGTTGAATATGCTATAGAGATGGGCTCCAGTGCAGGGCCCCTCACCTCCTGAGACTCTCCTTTTTCATTTATGGAAACCTGAGAGCAACTTTATGGAAACAATAAACATTTTGGAGGCAGTGGGCAGGCAGGCAGGGTGTAGGTGCTGGCTACTTAAGAGACTGCTGTCAAGTAGCAGATGTCCAGGGCCTCAGCTTTAGGGGCCTGAATCCCATGGAATTTGGGGTTAAATGAAACTCTTTAGTTGCAGACAGCTTGTTGTGAAGCTACCCAAGATGTGTCCCTAAGGTCTTTTTTAAGCTAATTCTGCTTTTCTCCACACACATTTTCAGTAATCATTTGTAAATATGGGCCTATGGTTCACAAAGAGAGAATATATTTTTGAAGTAAGAATGTAGTTTTGAAGGTTATCAGCATATACGTGGAGAGTTGACATTTCGGACAAAGATGAGATTCAAGGATAATCCAACATGGGAGAAGAGAAAAGAGACAAGAAGGGAAATGTTCAAAAGGCCAATTTTTAGGGAAAGGATAGACAAAAAATTCATTAAAGCAACAAAAAGGGACTGGATAGGAGTAGGCACTGAACAGATTAAAAACTAGATGAGAGGGATGCCTGGGTGGCTCAGTCTGTTAAGTGTTTGACTTCGGCTCAGGCTGTGATCTCGGGGTCCTTGGATCTGCAGGGGGGTCTGGCTCCATGTTCAACAGGGAGTTGGCTTGCCCCATTTTTTGGGGGGGGATGTTTCACATTTTATTAGCTACAGCATAGACCCTTGAGCTGCCTCATTCCCTCCCCTCCCCTTCTCCCCAGCCATGGGGTCAGGCCTTCCCAGAAGCCCCTGCCTTGGCTTCCTGGGCTCGCTGGAACTCCTGGGGCAGCTGAGCCAGGGTCTCCCTCTGTTGCTCTGACTGCCGCTCAAGGTCCTGGAACTGGGATTTCTATCGCTTAATTTCAGTTGTGATATAGTCTAGCTTCTTCCTCACTGTGGCACGAGCCTCTCCCAGCTCCTGTTTGACCAGCACAGGACCCAGAAGTTCAAAGACCAGGTTGGATCCATCTTCCCCCTACTTGTGTGCTCTCTCTCTCTCTCTCACCTTCAAATAAATAAATACAATCTCTAAAACAACAACAACAACAAAACAACAACAAAAACAAACTTAAAAAAAAACTTAAAAAAAAAAAAACTAAAAGAGAGGGATATCCAGAATGTTAGATGGGACACAGTCTGTGAAATGCCACTGAGATACCACTGAGATAAGGATTAGAAATTATTCATTGACCCCTATTTTCCCCATTCTAAAGCAAGTTCACATTTTTAATTCTTAACTGCATTTTAACTCTGAGTCGTATAGTCAACATGCACATTTTTTTCCAGTGTGGTTTCTTTTTCCTGTCCTGATTGGGTATTATTGAATGGATGATGTCTGTTGTATGTATAGCACTCTACAAGAGCTTAAAAAGACAGGATAGGCAATTAGGGAAATTACCTTTAACAGTGAATGATTTAGTCAATGCTTAATGGATTAAAACAGAAAATATCAAGTCACACAATTCAAGACAATCAGAAGATAGCATGTTCATCAAAGGAAATAGATAAAGCAAAGTGACAGAGATAAATATTGGTGGTGCCCATTTCACACCACCCAGGGGCACTGGGAATCTTGATCCCTGAGCTGAGGATACAGCTACACAAGGCCATCCTTGTGAAGATTAATCCACTGGGCCCTTTTGGTATAAGTTTCAAATAGCCAAGTTTATTAAGCTTCAAATTACAATTTGGCTTTCCTAGGTATTTATTCCACATGTTGGGTAGAGTAATACAGTAAATATAATATACATATTTTAATGTAAATCAATGCTAATGTGTTTATTCTTGGTTTTGGTTTGCTGGTAAAATTAGGTCTCTAAGTCTGTGGGGGTGGGGATCAGAAGTGATCATGTCCCCATCCTGAAGATCCCATGGGAGACAGATAGTTGGCTTCCTATAAAACTCCTCTATCTTGGGACACCTGGGTGGCTCAGTGGTTGAACGTCTGCCTTCAGCTCAGGGTCCTGAAGTCCTGGGATCGAGTCCCAAATTGGGTTCCCCTCAAGGAGCCTGCTTCTCCCTCTGCCTATGCTTCTGCCTCTCTCTATCTCTCATAAGTAAAATCTTAAAAAAAAAAAAAAACTGTTATTGCTTAACTTAGAAATTCTGTCATTATAACTTAAAGGGAAAAAAGATGATAGGTTTTGATACAGGGACTAAACACCAAAAAAAAAAAAAAAAAAAAACCCAACAAAACAAATAATAACACCAAAACTCCCATTTTTATAAAAGCCTGGCATAGTGAGTAATTAATTCCAGTTTAGGAACTTTTGTTTAAAAGGTGGTGGTCTTTGGGCTTGCCTTTAAATAATTGAAAATATTTTTTCAGACAAAGATGAATTAAAAAGCATACTCCAGGTAGAAGAAATAGCATGTATAAAGGCTAGACACCAGGAAAGAACAATCAGTGAATTTACAGAATGAATCACTAAGTGAATTGTTATCCAAACTTAAGAAAAAATGAGGACTTCAAGGCGTATTTTTAAAAATACGTCAGGACTGGATCCCATTAAGATGTAAATTTTTCAAATAGGAAACTGATCCATTTTTTAGTATAGCACAGTAATCTAAGACCAAACTGGAATCTGAAAACACAAGTTACCTCAATCTAATTGGTATCTTTCATATCATCAGTGCTATTTTGATTTAAATTTCAATTATAGAGGAATGGTAAATGGCCAACATAGGAAATCAGAACTTCCAGCTTACCTTCTTCTTTGAAAGATGAATGCTGTCTGTATTTCATGTAGGAAGAGTCCCAGTATCCTTAGGGTTAGATAATTAGAAAAAGTAAGGGCCCTCATACTATTTCTGTAACGATGAGTTCATTTACTAAATGATATTTTATAATTCTTAGAAAAGGTAACTGGTACTAAATCAAGCTCAATAGTTGTTATAGAACCTGATTTTATTTAGCATTTCTAAAAGTGGCAATCAATGCTTTCCTCTCTACTGAAAGGTAAAATAAGATATATCCATATGAAAAACTGCAATCTGATTATGTTATTGCCTTTGAATTCATGCAAAAGAAAAATTAAAGTTTTTTTTTTAGTTTTCTTTTAATTTTGCTTTAAATTACCAGTTCTTAAAATATACTTAATTTTTGCTGGGGAACTCTAGACAATAGTCAGGCATTTTGAAGTATATATTAATGCAATACTCCAATTACTCATTTGGGTATATATTAAGGATTGAACCTAATAACTAATCTGTAATTCTTCTGCTTCTGGTTATATTAGTATTAGATCTTGATTCCCAAAGAAGTGATATGAAGTGACTTTGATTCTTTTTCATTTTTTAAATATTTTATTGATCCATCCATCCATGAGAGACAAGACATAGGCAGAGGGAGAAGCAGGCTCCCCATGGAGCCTGATGTGGGACTTGATCCCTGGACTCCGGGATCACACACTGAGCCAAAGGCAGACGTTCAACCACTGAGCCACCTAGGCGTCCCAAAGTGATTTTGATTCTTTTGACTGTCGTAACTAAGCAAATGCCAGGTGTATTTAAAAAAATATTCCTTTTCACTTGGTAAATGACTACCACCTCTTCCTTGTGATATGCGGAAGTCTTCAGATGGGTCTATGTAGTACCCCCAAACCTGGACATAAAAGGGATTCAATAAGTATGACAGAGAGACAGAGAGATTGAAAGAGAGAGAGAGAGAGAGGGAAATCTTTATGGTCAATATCTGGAAGATTTTAAAAGTTTTATCTCAGTGATAAAACTTGAATTGCTTGGACTCCTTATTGATAGCAAAAATGACTTTCTTTCAATCATAGGAGTAAAACATACCTGACTGTTTGGGGTGGTGTGAATTCCACCTACTATTGCATAGCACATTTGGTGCAATTTTTCATTAGCATAAAAAGAAATGCCCTTTTCCAGTCAAGAGACATGCATAATTATAGATTGGCAGGGCTAATATAACAGGAAAAGTACTGGAAAAGCAATACACTTCAATTCAACGACAGAGTTACTAAGCCACATAAATTACTTATGTTTTTATTTCTTCTCGTGGGTGATTAATTTGGATGCCCTGTTTGAAATGTCACAATCCCGTTTAAGCATATTTGTAACATGACTGGTTATTACACTCACCTCTTTGTAATGAAGTCAATTCTCTTTTCCCAAACCCAGCTTCTCACACCAGCAGATGTTCGCTCTGCAGGATGGGTTACCAGAGAGAATTTCCTTATTATAGGGTCAATAAAATGTAGCGTAGTATAAGCCCTCACAAAGATTCCATGAAAAGTTGTTTTGCTTTTAATTTTTGGAGAGTGGAATTTCCTTGTCTGAGAGCTTATGGGGACATTCAGAGAGCCACAAAATGGATTCTGATTCCAGTCTGTCAAATACTGTGCAAACAGCATATGAAATGGACTGACATTCAAAAGGAACATATAGAGATGAGAGAATAAAGGGATATGTAACTTAAGATTGGATTTTAATTTTTTTAAAGATTTTATTTGTTCATGAGACACACAGAGAGAGGCAGAGACACAGGTAGAGGGAGAAGCAGGCTCTCTGCAGTGAGCCCAATGTGGGACTTGATTCCAGGACCCCAAGATCACGACCAGAACCAAAGGCAAATGTTCAACCACTGAGCCACCTGGTTGCCCCTAAGATTGGATTTTTATTTTATTTTATTTATTTTATTTTATTTATTTATTTTTTAAAATTTTATTTATTTATTCACAAGACACACATACACACACACACACACACACAGGCAGAGACACAGGCAGAGGGAGAAGCAGGCTCCATGCAGGGAGCCTGATGTGGGACTCCATCCCAGCACCCCGGGATCATGCCCTGGGCCGGAGGCAGGCACTAAACTGCTGAGCTACCCAGGGATCCCTAAGATTAGATTTTTAAAAAGAGTATTCAACTCACTTCACTTATATACTCCTTTCTCAGTTGGTATCCCTTCTGTTCTAGAAAGTGGCAATGACAGAGCCACTGTTGAACCCCCACATCAATTCTGAAATACCAGCAAAAGTCAAAAGACAAAAAAAGACAGATAATGCTTTAGCCATCAATTCCCAAACTTTATTTGTAGTATAAATGGAGAAAAACAAGCTCATTCTAGTTAGTTCTTCTGAACACTACCTGGCATTAACAGAGTAAATAGCTAAGTCAACAGCATGGGTAACTAACTACTAAATCTTGTTTGTCATCTCTCACTGAGTGTCCACAACTCAGCCTCTTAGGTATCCTGGAAGTGTCTAATCTCAAAAAGACTGTTTATGAAGAGGAGATACATCTTTTAAGTAATGCCCCACAAAAAAGAAAAAAAAAGTAATGCCCCACATTAAGAGGAATTATTTTAAAGGTGATTCATTTTCATTGAAACTTCCTTGCCGGTTGCATCCTTTCCACATAACACTAATGAGAGAATGCACTGTCAATCCTGGTCTACCAGCATCCATTTGGTTTTTTATTTTTTCCAAAGCAATGTGTGTTTTAGAACACATTATAAAGCGGGTAAATTTGTGGGAGATTTTAAAAATTGTACAAGGCCAATAAAGGAGAAATTTCTAAGTCCTTCAAATAATAACAAATCATTCATATGTTAAAGCTACATAAATGAAGAATTTATTTGGGTATTTGGATTGTGAGCTCTTGAAAAGTCTCAATTTTGTTAATCTTCCAAGTTGCATGAAAGGCTATTATGAGTTTTTTTTTTTAATTTAGCATAGTGCTATAATTCTCTAGCTGATGGATAGAATCAAAGCATAATTACCTAAATGCATTTTCTAGTCCCTGTTAAATCTCTAATTTCCACAATTGTTAGCCTGAAATTCTGATACCAGTTGATATTGTCTTAGGGAATCCAAGTTAAATTTTATTGCTTATCCAAGCAAGATAGAATTATGCAGATATTCAGTTAGGGGGAAACACATATAACATACTATAAAAAGAAATTGTGAGTTTCAATTGTTGTGATTTCAGGTTTAATGTGCAACACTGTCCTCCTCTATTAGCAGATAATTAAAAACTTCATGGAAAATGAAATGTGCATGCATAGTTCACATAAAATTGAAAATAATGTGTGAGCTTCTGAAGTCATGGTGAAACGATTAGCAAATTCAAGATAAGAAAGCTTCCACAAAAAAAAAAAAAAAATACCACTGCAAGATCAGCTCTATTTTATAAAGATACTCCCTGTAAAGAATAAAGCCAATTAGGCATGTGCTATGGGTTGAATTGTGTCCTCCCACAAATTCATATATTGAAATCCCAACCCCTACTACCTTGGAATATGAAACAGGTTTATTGTAAGCACCATTATTTAAGTTAGGATGAGGTCATCCTACAGTAGGGTAGGCTTCTAATCCAACATGACTGTGTCCTAATGAAAAGGAAAAATTTGGAGACACACATGCTCACAGAACATCATGTAAAGACGAAGGTAGAGATGGGGGTGATGAATCAGAAGCTAAAGATGTCAAAAAAATTGTCAGCAACCCACAAGAACCCAGGAGGGAGCCCTGGAACAGGTTATCCTTCAGAGCCCTCAGAGGAACCAACTTTGGCAAGATCTTGATTTTGTATTTCTAGACTCCAGAACTATGAGATAATACACTTCTGTTGTTTAAAATACCCAGTTTGTAGTTTTGTTAAGGCGGCCGTGGCAAATGAATACTGAATACAGCATGCTTTCAAAATTAAAGCCTAAGACCTACTTGTCAGAGTGAGACAGTTTTCCCTCTTCTCTGTGTCACTTTGGCTTTAATCTCTTTAAATCAGGGGTCTCCAAGAGTGACATGAAGGGTCATGTGGCCCCTCTAAAAGTCCATAAAATCCAGTTGCTTTCAGGGCAGAGTTTCTTGTCTGTTGATACTAACAAGAAAATGCAGTTAGGAAAAGCCAACAGCTTTTAAGGAATGAGACTAGGAGCTTTTGGCCATAATCCTTGAACTTGAACTGGGACAATTTTTATAAGGCAAGTCTTCCCTGTGGCTTATAGGCGTTTGAATTCAAAATTCTAAATAGAACAAGAATTCTGTTTGTATGAGACATGAATAAGAGGTTTTGTAAAGAGAAATAAAGACTGGCCTGAAGATGCTTCCCTTTAACACTGAATTCCGGAAGACAGCAAGGCAAGTTTTGAGTTATTTTAGTGGAAAAGGATGTGATCCTCCCATTTTACAAATAATAAATTGTTCATATGGCTCAAATACAAAGGTGTTATGCCAATGAACAGAAAAACATCTCAAGAAATTAACACTTGTGGCAGATTTTATTTTCTAACATACCTACATCAATATTTCCCCTTGAATGGAGGGAAAGCGGTGCTGTGTGAGTTCTGAGGCCAGGGTTTGGGAGGTGACGTAACTTCTGTCTTGTTAACCAGGACATTTGCCTTGGAACTCTGAGGCCCCATGTTAGAAGTTTGACTTATCCACGGCATCCATGCCATGAGGAACTCCAGACCACAAGGAGAGGCAATACATGGGTATTCCAGTTTAGAGCATCAGCTGAAAGTTCCAGACTGAGGTGACAGTCAGCATGAACTGCCAGACATGCCTTCAGATGAATCTGGACCCCAGCCTTTGAGTTTTCTCATCTGAGGTCCCAGAAATTATGGAACAGAGAGAAGTCATCTGTACTGTGAAATGTTAAATTCTGAACCATAGAATTGGTGGGCAAGATAAAATGGTTATTTTATGACACGAAGTTTTGGGGTGATTTGTTACATAGCCAGGGTAATTAGAAGAGTAGCTTGGCTTCTTATCCAGAAGTACCATATATGTGATTTGAGACCTTTCTTCCTTTTTAACCTACAGTCTTGCTAGTAGGTAATATTGATTAGGAGCTACTAAACAATAGCTGTAAAAGCCAATCTGTAAAAATCATAAGGAGAGTCTCACATTTCTAGATACTTAGAAATGCCCTTTATTTCCATTGGTTTTGTAAAAAAGTGTACAGCTTGAAGGCAAATGAGGCTGAGAGTATCAAACTCAGGATAGGTAAAATTATGCCTTTGGAAGGTGAAGAAACTCAGAGGTCTGTTCTTGGAGGAAGGACAGTGTTTTGTCCCTACTGTGGGCTGTGAAGTCAGACGGGGCTTTGGTCCTTCTGATGACTCTCTCTTTTCACGTAGCTGGCTCTGTGAACATAACCTTCATGCAGAGAAGGAAATTGTCTTTTGCTTCCCATTGCAGTAAGCGTGAGTCCAGTGTCTGACAAGTAGTCTATCAATATACATTTGTTGAATAAATAGATTGAATCTAGCTTTCCCACTTGCTACATGATCTTGTATATTTATGTAACTAACCACTCTGAGCCTCAGTTTTCCTGTCAGTAAGTAGGTGCATACCTACTCCCCTAGGTTACTGGGAGGATTCAATAAGATATGATATATAAAACCCTTAGCATACTCTGTGGAACATCATAAATATCCAATTAATTTCAATTTAAATCTAAGGTGGTTGTGGAACTAAATGAAAAATGATTCTTGAATGAGAAAATGTATAACATGAAAATAAAATAGTTTATGTATTTAACCCTATTTTCTCTTCTGTAAGTGTTGGTATAGGAAAGTTGCAAATAAATGTGCAGAAGTTCTTAGACTGCAGTGTCTCCAATTATAGACTCTTGTTCTCTCTGGTTTTATGAACATGTTTTTAGTTTGTTTAATGTGGAAAAGGAAATTATTCTAGGATAGCCCTGTTGGTATAAGAATAACAACCAGCAGGCTTGCTTTGGTAGAGCTACTGGATGCTCCTCTCTTCAAATCATGAAATGTATTCATATGGGAGCCAGTGTGGGCATATATATAGAATATGCACCACAGGCTAGGACCTAATGCCCCAGAGGCTCCGTAGCATCTCACTCTTCCATGTGTACCAGCTGTCTTTCCTCCTTATATACTTCCATTAATGACTTTTCATTTGAACATTTTCTGATATGGGGCTAAAATATTTACTATCAAAGAATACCTTTATAGAAAAGGTCTGTAGAAAAAGTTTGCTGACACTTGCTTTGTGTGACAGTGTTACACAAAACGATGGTTAAGAACTGCTCTTAATAAATAATCTTATTGAATAAAAAAAGAAAATTTTCTGATATGAATTACATTATCCTTTATAATATCTTTTCTAATATCTGCTTGCTAATGCAGAATGTTGATATTCCTTACAATTCACGTTTTGAAATTTACTGTCAGTTTCTATTCAAGTAAAGAGCAAACAAAAAATTCTGATGTAATTTAATCTATATTATTCTGTTTTTTTTTAACCCATATAAACCACTAAATTCCATTAAAAAGCTAAAATACTTAAAATACAGCTCTCAAGTGATTATTTTCCTTCAATAGAAATTTCTAGTCACCAGACCAATTCTATGCTTTACACAAGAGGAGCATGACTGTATCCCCATCACCAAATTCTTTCCCCTTCTGTTCCAATGGCTGAAGAAGAATGTTTTCCTTATTCCCTTTACCTAAGGTTAGGAATGAAAGTAATAGTAGGTAGAACCAATGGGAGTGGAAAATAAGTGGGCTCACAGATTTCTTGGAATTTTAGAAAAGAAATCTGTATATGAAAAATATTGAACATACTTTTTTATGCTTTAGCATCAGACCTCATTTTAGCTTTGCACAGGTTTCTTGCCATCCTTTCATGCTAAGATATACAGCAAGAATTCTATTTGTTGAACTCTGTCAGGATTTCATTTGAATAATCATTTGAATAACGATCTTTGGACCCAAGTGTGAAACTCCAAATGGTTGCATGTATCTCCAGGAAAAAAATTCTGACAGTGAAATGGCACATGTAAGACAGAAGTATTACAAGAAAAACTTTTCAAGCAACATTTTACCTCTAAGGTTTTAATGCTTTATTTTTCTCTATTGAAAATTCAAGTCCAGCTAGTTTACCAAAAACAAGGATGAAGTAGTAGATACTCCTTACAGACAGCAGTACTTTCTATAAAGTGTTAACTGAGATAATGTAAGTTTAGTTTGGCATGGGTTTAGGGAAAGACATATAGACATAAAAAACAGGTAACATTATAAGTCAGTGGGAAAGAAATAATGTTACCTACATGGAAAAACAAAATTAGAATTTCCCCTTACTGCATACACAAAAATAATTTCCTTGCAAACTAAAGAACCTATGTGAAATACAAGGCCTTTTTTTTTTTTTTCAAAAACACAGGAGAAAGTAGGAGAGATTTCTTAAAAAAAAAAAAAAGAAAAATGCTGATTGAGTACACTAAGATTTAAAACTTCTTTGCTTCAAAAAAAGTTAGAAACAAAAACGGTAAGAGAGTGAAAAGATTTGTAATCCATATAATCAATATATATAACTTCCAGAATGCACTGAAAACCCTAATTAGGAAACAAAAAAATTGGGACATCTGGGTGGCTCAGCAGTTGAACATCTGCCTTTGGCTCAGGTCAAGATCCTGTTGTCGCAGGATTGAGTTCCACATCAGGTTCCCCACATGGAGCCTGCTTCTCCCTCTGCCTGTGTCTCTGCCTCTCTCTTTCTTTGTGTCTCTCATGAACAAATAAATAAAATCTTTTTTTTTCAAATAAATAATATCTTAAAAAAAAGGAGATAAAAAATAATCAGTTAACCTAAGAGAAAACCTAAATGGTCAATTAACTTATAAAAGCTGCTTAACCTCACTAGTAATTAGGGAAAGGCTAATTAATAAAACAATGGGCTAATATTTTACACCTGTCAGATAAGCAAAAGTAAAGCAGCAAGGCCAAATGTTGGTAGCAGCGTAGAGAAATGCAAACTCACAATGCTGTTGAGAGGATCAGTTAGTCCATTGGGTTTGGAGAGCAGTTTAGTAATATCTAGAGATGAGGCTTTCTCATAACTTTCATCTCGGCAATTCCTCCAGTAAGCCCATCCCACGGAGAAAATCTTGCTCCTGCGAGGGAAAACATGCTCAAGAATGCTTTTTGCAGCATTGTTTTTAAGAGAGAAAGACTGGTATACCCTGTGTGTCTATAAATAAAGGTGACAAAATAAAACAAAAAGTCCTGCTTATAATGAGGATTATTGTGAGCGTACCCAGTTGTACACACTTCAGCCCATCTTGAATTTGGGTAAGCTTGCAATGGGCTTCATCCCGTAGGTATCATTAGCTCTTTGTCAGGCTTCTCCTCCATGTTCGGTACCCACCTGTCTCCTCTGGCACATACGGACTGCTGACCTGGTCTGGAGCAGAGCGATTTGCTTCTTTGCCCAAAGGTTGAACTGTGCATTTGAAATGTGATTTACTTCATCACTATTTCTTCATGGGTTTCTGAGAGCACTGGGCCTGGTTTAGATTCAGGCATTAGTTGGACCAGCATCCAGCTCGTTTGTTATTCAAACACGAAGTACAAATAATTTCTACAATCTAATCTAGAAACAATAAAATTATACCTGAGCCACCCAGACATGAATGTCACTGATTCATTCTCCCATATTCTTAGTCACGCATTTATTGTCTCTTTAAGTCAATCAAATAATGATTAGTAAATAAATACGCCCCTTATTATATGCACACCTTCGTTGAGAGCCAATCCTCCAGGCTTTCTTCCTCAGGCAATTGCCTCCAGGACCTCCTAGAATGCTGGAAGTTCTCACTTCCTGTTAAATAATTGTAACATAAACAGTGCCCTGGCTCCAGGGAGGAAGGGCCCGGCTCCAGCTTCTGGCTCCCAGGATGCTTAGCTGTCTATCTGGGAAGGCCTGAGGACTCTGCAGCCCAGCTCAAGATGATAGGCTGGTCCCTACAGCTCCCAATTTCCCTCTCTTCTTCCTAGAATCCTCCAGTCCTCTGTGTCCAACTGTTGTCCTTCCACCTCTGCTGCTGGCCTGCTCTTCTGTTCTCATGTCTACGTATCCTAACTCTTCTTGGATACTCACTTTGCTACTACAGTGCTTTACAAAAAAATTGTACTGAAATAGTATCCTGGGCCCTCTTCTTATCTACGCACCAACCTAGCAAGGGTTAAAGGTTGCAAAACTTGCTATGCTAAATGAAATAAAGACAGAGCTCAAGATGAGAAGTTTAATAATTACTCTAATAGACATGAGCGGCTCCTTGGTATTACCTGAATAAGAAAATACAGAAGTGTTTCTTAATTTTCCTTGTTCACATTTATTTTCTGCACTATTTTAAATAAGGTATGGCTTTAAAAATGTATAACTTTGTATGGTGATGGAAGTTAAAAAGACTATGGTGATCATTTCACAATATATACAAATATTAAATCCTTATGCTGTTCATCTGAAATTAACAACGTTGTGTGTCACCTGTGCTTCAGTTAAAAAGAAAATAAGGGATTCCTGGATGGCTCAGTCAGTTTAGGGTCTGCCTTCAGCTCAGGTCCTGATCCTGGGGTCCTGAGATGGAGCCCCACGTCAGGCTCCCTGCCTCTTCTTCTCCTTCTGCCCCTCCCCCACTCGTGTTTTCTCTCTCTCTCGCTTTTAAAAAAGATTTTATTTATTTGTTCATGAGAGACACAGAGAGAGAGAGGCAGAGACACAGGCAGAGGGAGAAATAGGTTCCCTGTAGGAAGCCCGGTGTGGGACTCGATCCCAGGACCTCCGGATCACGACTCAAGCAGAAGGCCAACACACAACCACTGAGCCACCCAGGTGCCCCATAAATAAAATCTCAAAAAAAAAAAAAATAAAGTATGACTAATTTCTGTGAGTGAATCCTTTTTGGTAAATGGTCCAATTTTAGTATATTTTTTCTGGTACCAAAAGCAAATATGTAGCAAGTCAAATACTACATAATATGCTACCCTCTCCAAAGCCTTAGCTTAGTTTCTTAACGTGTATAATGAGGAGTCAGACTTCATGAACACAAACCTTCCTTCTAAGTTTGAAATTTCTAGATTTCTGCCTGTTATAAGTAGTACCTGAGGCCAGGAAAGGAGTGATATATCCCCAGCTTGTATAAGTAAGTTAGCCACACTCTCTTCTATGCTAGCATTGCACTATATATATATTCTTCATAGCATTTAACACATTTTGTTGTGACTTTATTTTCACATTATTTTTCCTTTCTAGTCTGTGGCTTTTTTGACAGAATACTTAACATTGCTCATCTCTATACACCTTACACCATGACAATTATGAAATGGCTTTTGGATATATAATATATCTAAATATAATTGACCACAATCTAGGACAGGAGTCTGTACTATGGCCTATGGCCAAATACTGCCCACTGACTGTTTTTGTTAAAAAACAAAACAAAACAAATTATTGGAATACCGGGTACTCCCATTCCTTCACATACTGTCTGTAGCTGCTTTCCTGCTACAGATAAATCAGAGCTGAGTAGTTTCAACTGCATGCCTAAAATATTTACTGTCTCTTTCCAGAAAAGTTGGCTGGGTCCTGGTTTAGAGCATGAAAAATGAATTACTTTCTGAGAATCAGCCGAGGAGCTCCAGAATCCCAGGGTCAACCCAAGCATTTCTACTCTGTTCTCCCACAATCCCCTGGACATGCTTCTTTTCTAAAATGTATAACAATATATGTAACCTATCTTTCCCACTAGACTCAGGGGACATGGTAAGCTTTCCAGGGACCCTGTATGATACAGGTCAGTGGTCTCTTTTAGCCATTTACCCCTTAGGAGAATTTTGGAAAACCTAGAATATTTTAAAGTTGAGATCTGACATATTTCATTAGAAATTTAGATGGCACAAAGGATATTGGATCTTTGTGCGGATGTAAATATTCACACTTTATAATAAAACTGTTACATCCACAAGAATGCATACCCCAAGTGTTTGACATCCATCTTCATCTGTCTAAAGAGATTTTGGCTTTTAGTTAGGATGGAGAAAGAAAAAGACTCCTCTATGCCAATGATGAGCTAATGATGAGAACTAGCTGGACAAACTATAAAATCATGAGTTTAGGAGTCCATCAGAGAACTGATCTTGCAAGTCTACCTGGAGATCTGAGGGTCACAGGTTCCTCTGAGGAAAGGCAGGACAGAAATGAGCTGATTGACATTTGACACAGCAGTGTGAGGAACAGGTGGCTGCCATAAAAGTGGAATTCTTACTGGTGAGTGAGTTTGGTGTGCCTCTGGGAGTGCACCAACCTGCCAGCTCTGTCCTCAGACCTCTGCCTGGTGCTTATAGGGAAGATCAGGGCATGGGTTGTGACAACTGCAAAGAAGCACAAGGAATTTTGAGGGTGAAGGGCTTGTTCCATACCTGGTATTGATGATTACATGATTGATAACATTACCAAAATATATCAAAATGAGCCACTTAAAAGAAATGGAAACCATTACATGTAAATTATACCTTAATAAAGCTGAAAAAAACATGGAGTGCGTGGGTGGTTCAGTCTGTTAAGTGACTAACTCTTGGTTTTGCTCAGGTTGTTCACCATCTCAGGGTCTTAAGATGAAGCCCCCCTGGCACTCTGCACCTGGTGTGGAGACTGCTTGAGATTCTCTCCCTCTGCGCTTCTGGCCATCTCCTGCCTCCACTCGTGTGCACACACTCTCTCTCTGGCAATAAAGAAATAAATCTTTTAAAAAGTTAAAAAGAAAAAAAAAGCTGAAGAAAACCCTAAGGTTTTGGTAAAACAAGCAGGAGAATTTTATGAACAGTATGATACTCCTTATGTAATTTGCAAAACATGAAAAAATACTACTGTTTGTGGATACCAACATGCACTGGAATGACAATCATTGAATTCAGGATGGGGTCACTTTGATGGAGGCAGGGGAGAGAATGAAATAAGGAGGAGGACACAGCAGGCATTGCTTATGTTCTGCACTTTCTTTTTCAAAAATCTGAAGCAAATGTGGCAAAAGGTTAAGATTTTACATCGTTGGGTGATGACCATGCAGGTGTTCAGAATATTTTGTAATTAATGGAATTAATCTGGAATTAGATGCACATGGCACAAAAAATGTAAACAATAAGGATTATTGAGATTGTTTAAGACAGAAAGGGGAAAAACGATAGATGGTGGTGGAAGAGGAGCAAGCAGAATAGCGTGTTCTCTGTGTGGATTTTTTTTCTGGATCTATGCATCTCAGAATCTTCATTCCTTTTGGTCCCAGTTCACTTTGCCCTTCTTTTGCTAGGAAAAGCAGATCTCAACTCCTCAGTGAAGTTTTCCAGAGTTCCTTTGTGCATCTGAAGGACATTCCAATGGCCAGGTCTACCAGCATGGTTTCAAGAATAGGCACCTACTAACACTTTGCCAGTAAAAAAACATGACTTCTACAAGCAGCCAAAGGAGGAAATGATTACACTTGGACCCTAGTTCCCTGGGTTCCAAAAACTTATGTTCTTCACCATCACGTGGGTGTACAGATAGTTAGCAAACTTCTTCCTAGGTCCCCACTTTATTAAGCAAAATTTCCTTCCTGGGCACACTCACCTCCTGCCATTTTTGGTCATTTCCATTTCCTTTATAAGTGCGTAGACTGACATGGAGGAAGATGTCAGTCAGTACGTGGAGAAACTGCTGGTACTTTTTGCTCTTCCTCCCTCCCTTCCTCCTTCCCTTCCTCCTCTTTCTTCTCTCTTGAGAATGAATGACCTGTTCTTTTTCTTAAATATTTATTTATTTATTTATTTATTTATTTATTTATTTATTTAAAGAGAGCAGGAGCAGGGGAGGGGCAGAGGGAGAAGTAAACTCCCCACTGAGCAGGGAACCCAATGGGGAACCCAATACCAGGGCCCTGGGATCATGATCTGAGCCAAAGGCAGGCACTTAACCTATTGAGCCACCCAGGTGCCCCTCTGTTCTTCTTTACAAGAGCGCAATTGTGATCTTGACTAGGCCTGATACCCATGATCTTTTCCTATTTTTTAGTACATTTTTTCTGAGCCTATTACTCCTAAAAACTCAGAAATAGAAGAATTTGCATTTAAATTTTTTTTTCATAAATAGATTTAAACCTATCTTTGAGCCCATATCTCCCTTTTCTGGTAGAAATTAAATTTCACCCATTATTAGGGGACCTCCTCTCATTGGTGTGCACCACGGTCCTGGTACATCCTTGTGGGCAGTGCTCATCAGTTCACACTTGCTGAGACCACAGCTGCACCAGCATGGATGGTCCCTCAGCATTGGAATCCCTGTTGCCATAGTTCTTGAAGCATGCAAAGCTGGGCACTGACTTTCCAACCCCATAGGGACACCAGACTGTCCTTTCCTTGAGAGTTCAGGTCTTGTCTCCTACCCTAGATACTCCTCTGCTAGCATTGAATTCTCTGTCCTCCACTATATTGAGAAGGCTTTATAATTATGAATTATCCCTACCTTTCCTTCTTTTTATCCTCAACCACAGTCATTCTCATCTTCAGTTACACCCAAAACCCCGCTCTTTTTACCTCTCTCTCAGTGGGGAGCATCATCTCTTCAATGAGCTTAATCATTCAGGAAGAACAGAAAGAGCTTTTCACTTCAAAGATCAATTATTTTCTGCCATGCAAAAATCTCAAGGCAAATGACTAAAAAGCCTGGCCACCTGCTTGAAATGGGGAAAAATAATACAAAATAAAACACAAACAAAGACAGGGAAACAAACACAAAGTAATTGATATTCTAATACATTATCCTGAAACACAAACTATAGAAATGATTTCTGAGACACCTGGGTGGCATAGTCATGTCTGACTGCTGGTTTGGGCTCAGGTAGTGATCTCAAGGTTGTGAAATCAAGCTCTAACTCAGTCTCTGTACCAGTGCACTGTCTGCTTGAGATTCTATCTCCCTCTCTCATTGCCCTTTCTGCTCATGCTCTCTCTCTCTACGAAATAAATAAATCTTAAAAAAAGAAATGATTCCTGAAGATAATCACTGTGCATCTTTTAATAACTCACCTCTAGGTTAAAAAGGGATTTATGAAATTCTTTAATCTGCTTTAGACATCTACTTTTAGAATCAAACTCTTCTACGTTAAGTTCCTCAGCTCTACCACATTCTAGTTCTGACATCTTGGATCCCACGGGTGGGCCCTGTGATGGACTTCCCAGATCCCCCTTTCATCAAGGACCTATTGCCTCAACTTCAGAGCTTTCTGCAGATAACCCTCAGCCAACAGCCCCTTCAGACATTGCCTCAACTACAAGAAAGCTCCTCACTCAAGGGGATCCCTCTTCTCAGGGTGGTCCACGTTCAGTGACCGCTGTTGAACTGTAAGGTCTGGCCAGACTTGCTCAACTTGGGATGGCTCTGAAAGACATTCTGGCCCCCATACTCCTTGGTTTGTTGAGGCTCTCCTTGAGGATGCATCACAGCTCCAAGTCTTCCTCTCATCCTGTCTACTACTCTCCTTCCTCTCCCTTTCACTCGTCCCCTGAGAAAAGAGGAAGCACTGAGGTAAAACAACAGCATTTATTTGAAGTCTTAGAATTACAATTTGCAGAACATATTCAAATAGCAACCACCCAAATCATGTCTCATTGAGGAATAAAAAGCAAGGGATCCTCATTAGCAAATTATGGAAGTGTTAGAAAACTTACACGTTGTTTTCCAAAACTTAAAATTGGAAGGAATAATGATATTTTACAACTCACTGGTTTTATGAGGACATTATGTCAGTTACTAGGGAAACACATTTTGTAGAGTGCTCAATTTTTATCAAGAGTGGAAATGTAGCACTCCTGCATTCAATCATATGCTTCTGCCCAGTTCAAAAATTATTTTTATTTTTTTATTATACAAATCTTTATTCCAGTTTTATTTTTTATTTTCTTCAATAATAAATTTATTTTTTATTGGTGTTCAATTTACCAACATACAGAATAACACCCAGTGCTCATCCCGTCAAGTGCCCCCCTCAGTGCCCGTCACCCATTCACCCCCACCCTCCGCCCTCCTCCCCTACAACCACTCCTACTTCGTTTCCCAGAGTTAGGAGTCTTTATGTTCTGTCTCCCTTTCTGATATTTCCCACACATTTCTTCTCCCTTCCCTTATATTCCCTTTCACTATTATTTATATTCCCCAAATGAATGAGAACATACAATGTTTGTCCTTCTCCAATTGACTTACTTCACTCAGCATAATACCTTCCAGTTCCATCCACGTTGAAGCAAATGGTGGGTATTTGTCATTTCTAATGGCTGAGGAATATTCCATTGTATACATAGACCACAGCTTCTTTATCCATTCATCTTTCAATGGACACCGAGGCTCCTTCCACAGTTTGGCTATTGTGGACATTGCTGCTAGAAACATCGGGGTGCAGGTGTCCTGGCGTTTCATTGCATCTGTATCTTTGGGGTAAATCCCCAACAGTGCAATTGCTGGGTCATAGGGCAGGTCTATTTTTAACTCTCCACATAGTTTTCCAGAGTGGCTGCACCAGTTCACATTCCCACCAACAGTGTAAGAGGGTTCCCTTTTCTCCGCATCCTCTCCAACATTTGTGGTTTCCTGCCTTGTTAATTTTCCCCATTCTCACTGGTGTGAGTTGGGATCTCATTGTGGTTTTGATTTGTATTTCCCTGATGGCAAGTGATGCGGAGCATTTTCTCATGTGCCTGTTGGCCATGTCTATGTCTTCCTCTGTGAGATTTCTGTTCATGTCTTTTGCCCATTTCATGATTGGATTGTTTGTTTCTTTGGTGTTGAGTTTAATAAGTTCTTTATAGATCTTGGAAACTAGCCCTTTATCTGATACGTCATTTGCAAATATCTTCTCCCATTCTGTAGGTTGTCTTTGAGTTTTGTTGACTGTATCCTTTGCTGTGCAAAAGCTTCTTATCTTGATGAAGTCCCAATAGTTCATTTTTGCTTTTGTTTCTTTTGCCTTCATGGATGTATCTTGCAAGAAGTTACTGTGGCTGAGTTAAAAAAGGGTGTTGCCTGTGTTCTCCTCTAGGATTTTGATGGAATCTTGCCTCACATTTAGATCTTTCATCCATTTTGAGTTTATCTTTGTGTCTGGTGCAAGAGAGTGGTCTAGTTTCATTCTTCTGCATGTGGATGTCCAATTTTCCCAGCACCATTTATTGAAGAGACTGTCTTTCTTCCAATGGATAGTCTTTCCTCTTTTATCGAATATTAGTTGACCATAAAGTTCAGGGTCTACTTCTGGGTTCTCTATTCTGTTCCATTGATCTATGTGTCTGTTTTTATGCCAGTACCACACTGTCTTGATGACCACAGCTTTGTAGTACAACCTGAAATCTGGCATTGTGATGCCCCCAGATATGGTTTTCTTTTTTAAAATTCCCATGGCTCTTCAGGGTCTTTTCTGATTTCACACAAATCTTAAAATAATTTGTTCTCACTCTCTGAAGAAAGTCCATGATATTTTGATAGGGATTGCATTAAACGTATAAATTGCCCTGGGTAACATTGACATTTTCACAATATTAATTCTGCCAATCCATGAGCATGGAATATTTTTCCATCTCTTTGTGTCTTCCTCAATTTTTTTCAGAAGTGTTCTATAGTTTTTAGGGTATAGATCCTTTACCTCTTTGGTTAGGTTTATTCCTAGGTATCTTATGCTTTTGGGTGCAATTGTAAATGGGATTGACTCCTTAATTGCTCTTTCTTCAGTCTCATTGTTAGTGTATAGAAATGCCATTGACTTCTGGGCATTGATTTTGTATCCTGCCATGCTGCCAAATTGCTGTATGAGTTCTAGCAATCGTGGGGTGGAGGCTTTTGGGTTTTCTATGTACAGTATCATGTCATCGGCGAAGAGGGAGAGTTTGACTTCTTCTTTGCCAATTTGAATGCCTTTAATGTCTTTTTTGTTGTCTGATTGCTGAGGCTAGGACTTCCAGTACTATGTTGAATGGCAGTGGTGAGAGTGGACATCCCTGTCGTGTTCCTGATCTTAGGGGAAAGGCTCCCAGTGCTTCCCCATTGAGAATGATATTTGCTGTGGGCTTTTCATAGATGGCTTTTAAGATGTTGAGGAATGTTCCCTCTATCCCTACACTCTGAAGAGTTTTGACCAGGAATGGATGCTGTATTTTGTCAAATGCTTTCTCTGCATCTAAGGAGAGGATCATATGGTTCTTGGTTTTTCTCTTGCTGATATGATGAATCACATTGATTGTTTTACGGGTGTTGAACCAGCCTTGTGTCCCGGGGATAAATCCTACTTGGTCATGGTGAATCATTTTCTTAATGTACTGTTGGATCCTATTGGCTAGTATCTTGTTGAGAATTTTTGCATCCATGTTCATCAGGGATATTGGTCTGTAATTCTCCTTTTTGTCTGGTTTTGGAATTAAGGTGATGCTGGCCTCATAGAATGAATTTGGAAGAACTCCATCTCTTTCTATCTTTCCAAACAGCTTTAGTAGAATAGGTATGGTTTCTTCTTTAAACGTTTGATAGAATTCCCCTGGGAAGCCATCTGGCCCTGGACTCTTGTGTCTTGGGAGGTTTTTGGTGACTGCTTCAATTTCCTCCCTGGTTATTGGCCTGTTCAGGTTTTCTATTTCTTCCTGTTCCAGTTTTGGTAGTTTGTGGCTTTCCAGGAATGCGTCCATTTCTTCTAGTTTGCCTAATTTATTGGCATATAGCTGTTCATAATATGTTTTTAAAATCGTTTGTATTTCCTTGGTGTTGGTAGTGATCTCTCCTTTCTCATTCATGATTTTATTAATTTGAGTCTTCTCTCTCTTCTTTTTAATAAGGTTGGCTAATGGTTTATCTATCTTGTTAATTCTTTCAAAGAACCAACTCCTGGTTCTGTTGATCTCTTCCACAGCTCTTCTGGTCTCGATTTCGTTAGTTCTGCTCGAATCTTAATTAACTCTCTTCTTCTGCTGGGTGTAGGATCTATCTACTGTTTTTTCTCTAGCTCCTTTATGTGTAAGGTTAGCTTTTGTATTTGAGTTCTTTCCAGTTTTTGAATGGATGCTTGTATTGCGATGTATTTCCCCCTTAGGACTGCTTTTGCTGCGTCCCAAAGATTTTGAATGGTTGCATCTTCATTCTCATTAGTTTCCATGAATCTTTTTAATTCTTCCTTAATTTCCTGGTTGACCCTTTCATCTTTTAGCAGGATGGTCCTTCACCTCCACGTGTTTGAGGTCCTTCCAAACTTCTTGTTGTGATTCAGTTCTAATTTCAAGGCATTATGGTCTGAGAATCTGCAGGGGATGATCCCAATCTTTTGGTATCAGTTCAGACCCGATTTGTGACCCAGTATGTGGTCTATTCTGGAGAAAGTTCCATGTGCATTTGAGAAGAATGTGTATTCAGTTGAGTTTGGATGTAAAGTTCTGTAGATATCTGTGAAATCCATCTGGTCCAGTGTATCATTTAAAGCTCTCGTTTCTTTGGAGATGTTGTGCTTAGAAGACCTATCGAGTATAGAAAGCGCTAGATTGAAGTCACCACGTATAAGTGTATTATTATCTAAGTTTTTCTTCACTTTGGTTACTAATTGATTTAAATATTTGGGAGCACATTCGGGGCATTTATATTGAGGATTGTTAAGTCCTCTTGTTGGATAGATCCTTTAAGTATGATATAGTGTCCCTCTTCATCTTTCACTACAGTCTTCGGGGTAAATTTTATCTGATATGAGGATGGCTACCCCTGCTTTCTTTTGAGGACCATTTTAATGGTAAATGGTTCTCCAACCTTTTATTTTCAGGCTGTAGGTGTCCTTCTGTCTAAAATGAGTCTCTTGTAGACAGCAAATAGATGGGTCCTGCTTTTTTATCCAGTCTGAAACCCTGCGCCTTTTGATGGGGTCATTAAGCCCATTCACGTTCAGAGTTACTATCGAAAGATATGAGTTTAGGGTCATCATGATATCTATTCAGTCCTTGTTTTTGTGGATTGTTCCACTGAACTTCTTCTTAAAGGGGGATTTTAAGAGTCCCCCTTAAAATTTCTTGCAGAGCTGGTTTGGAGGCCACATATTCTTTCAGTTCCTGCCTTCTTGGAGCTCTTTATCTCTCCTTCCATTCTGAATGAGAGCCTTGCTGGATAAAGTATTCTTGGTTGCATGTTCTTCTCATTGAGGACCCTGAATATATCCTGCCAGCCCTTTCTGGCCTTCCAGGTCTCTGTGGAGAGGTCTTCTGTTACCCTAATACTTCTGCCCATAAAAGTCAGGGATTTCTTGTCTCTTGCTGCTTTAAGGATCTTCTCTTTATCTTTGGAATTTGCAAGCTTAACTATTAGATATTGAGGTGTTGAATGGTTTTTATTGATTTTAGGGGGGATCTCTCTATTTCCTGGGTCTGAATGCCTGTTTCCCTTCCCAGATTAGGAAAGTTTTCAGCTAGGATTTGTTCAAATACATATTCTGGCCCTCTGGCTCTTTTGATGCCCTCGGGAACCTCAATTAAACGTAGGTTTTTCTTCCTCAGGCTGTCGTTTATTTCCCTTAATCTATCCTCATGGTCTTTTAATTGTTTGTGTCTTTTTTCTTCAGTTTCCCTCTTTGCCATCAACTTGTCTTCTATGTCACTCACTCGTTCTTCCACCCCGTTAACCCTCGTCGTTAGGACTTCTAGTTTGGATTGCATCTCATTCAATTGATTTTTAATTTCTGCCTGATTAGATCTAAATTCTGCAGTCATGAAGTCTCTTGAGTCCTTTATGCTTTTTTCTAGAGCCATCAGTAGCTGTATAATAGTGCTTCTGAACTGGCTTTCTGACATTGAATTGTAATCCAGATTTTGTAACTCTGTGGGAGAGAGGACTGTTTCTGATTCTTTCTTTTGAGGTGAAGTTTTCCTTCCATTTTGCTCAGTGCAGAGTGGCCAGAAACAAGTTGTATTGGGAAAAGGAGAAAAAGAGAGAGAAAGAAGGAAAGAAAAGAGAAAAAGAAAAAAGAAAAAAGGAAGAAAAAAAGAGAAGAAAAAGAGAAAGAAGAAAAGGAAAAAAAAGGGTGGGGGAAGCAATCAGAAATCAAAAAGAAAAAAAAAAAAAAAACCACGGGGGAGTATTTTCTGATTCTGTGTACTTTAAGTCCCTTGACCTCCCCTGGAACTTCTCCGTCTCGCTGGTCTTCTGGGGGAGGGGCCTGTTGTGCTGATTCTCAGGTGTTAGCACTTGGGGGAGCTGCTCAGCCCCTGCCTGGTGCAGGGCCCAGTGGGGGTTGTTCACCCCGTGAGGCCGCAGGAGGAACAACCGCAGTGGCTGCGGCAGCTCTGCAGCCCTGGAGTCAGCTCCCTCAGTAGCTCCAGAGCTCTCCGTCTGCAGGGCCTGGAGGCTCCGTGCGGGGCCGCTGATCTGCTCAGCTCGGGGCAGGAGCGTCCTTGCTGTCCTGGGCCCTCCCGGCCTCTGCCTGTCCCGGGGGAGGCGGGATCCTGGGCTGTGTCCGGCGCCCTGTGCTCCCGGGCCTGCGCTGTTGGATTCATGCTCCCCCCCCTCCCGCCGCAGTCCCCTCCGGGAGCTGCCGCCCAAGCCCCTCCGAGCTGCTCCCGCCCCGCAGCCCCCTCCGCGGAGCCGCCCCCGAGCCCCCCCGAGCCCTCCCCCGAGCTGCTCCGGGTCCCGCCGTGAGCGCTGCAGCCCTTAGGGAGCTCGGCGCACTCTCCCGGGGCGCAGGTGTCTGTTAGTGTCCCCGGGAGCCCGAGGCCATCCCCGCCCTCCTGGGTCCTGCTCCCCCTCCCTGCAGCCCCTTTCCCCCGGGAAGGTCGGTGCAGCTCCTGCTCCTCCGGGACGGGGCTCTCCTGTCCTGGGGACCCTCGCCCCGGCCTCAGCCCGGCTCCTCGCGGGCCCCTCCCCCTTGGAGGCCTTTTGTGTCTTTCTTTTTCCCCATCTTCCTACCTTGATAGAAGCGCGAACTCTTCTCACTGTAGCGTTCCAGCTGTTCTCTCTTTAAATCTCAGGCCGAATTTGTAGATTTTCAGGATGATTTGAAGGTTATCTAGGTAATTTGGTGGGGACAAGTGACTTGGGGACCCTACTCTTCAGCCATCTTGCCCCTCCTCCCCCCAGTTCAATAATTGGATGTGATATTGGTTTCAAAAAAACAGGATAAAGTTGTTAAGTCTCAAAATAGAGTCTCTCATGTTCAGAGGTTTTATACAGGTTTACAGACTAATGTTTTTGTTTTGGGGTTTTTTTTTTTTAAGATTTTAGTTATTCATGAGAGACACACAGAGAGAGGCAGAGACACATGTAGAGGAAGAAGCAAGCTCCATGCAGGGAGCCTGATGTGGGACTCCACCCCGGGACTCTGGGATCACGATCTGAGCCAAAAGCAGATGCTCAGCCACTGAGCCACCCGAGTGTCCCATACAGACTAGTGTTCACATAACACTTCATCTTAAATCTGCTTCTCAATGTAATGCTTACTAAATTCAAAGCCTCCTTTGTGTCACAGTCCTATAGTAAAGATGAAATGAAATCTTACTATAGTGCCTGGCATAAGTCCAGTAAGTGGAGGAACCCATTATTATTGTAGCTCAAAACACATTTTGCTAAAGAATGTTCTCAACCAGTCATTCTCCTATATTCCTGGTCAAATCTATATTTCTGTCAAATCAGAATCCACAAGTGGAGGGTATCTCTGCATTCAAGAGTGAAAAGAGAATCTATAGAACCAGCTCATCAAGAGGATCAAAGTCTTTAAAAACATAATTAAAAAAGAGTGCAACGCCTTTCACTGTAGTGGCTGCTAGATTTCTTTGGTGACCCTATGTTGCAGCATTTCTGCAAACAATGGCTTAAATTATGTTTTTCTGAGCTAAAGTAGGGCATTATGATTGTGATAAGACACTTGCAAAAATGTTTTCATTTGAGGGGCACCTGGGTGGCTCAGTGGTTGAGCATTTGCTTTTGGCTCAGGCCGTGGTCCTGGGATCCTGGGATCGAGTCCCATATCAGGCTGCCTGCGGGGAGCCTACTTCTCCCTCTGCCTATGCCTCTCTCTGTGTGTCTCTCATGAATAAATAAAATCTTTTTAAAAAATGTTTTCATTTTGCTGCTAAGATATCATTAGGAAAAATACTATATATCTGTCAATTTTATAGAAACAAATTTATAGAATGATGGATGACTGAAAGTAGACATCCTAGTCTACTATGTCTCAGGTTTTGTCATCCTTCCTGAAAGATCCTTGGCCTACTGTGATGTCCTGAATTTGACTGTTTTAGATTAGCTCCCTTCCTTTTTCATGACAGGATGAGAATATAGATAGAACGTATTGTTCTCCAATTGAGTGTGCATGGCAATCCACTTGGGAACTTACTGAGATGGCAGTTCTCTGGTGCCACTCTCACAGTTTCTGATTCAGTATGTCTGAGTTGGGGTTCAGGAATGTACCTTTTTTAACAAGTACCCAGGTAATTCTGATGTTTACTGTAAGAAACACTTGCATAACAAATGGCTAGCTTAATCTCCATTCAATACAGAGAATAAAGAAGAGGGAATAAGATTACAATTATACTAAGTCTAATTTGCCACACCTAGGATTTCAATTAGCGTCCTTTGGAACCTACATGAGATTCTCTTGAAAAGACTCAAACAAACATCTGTTTAACAGGCTAAACTCGTCATGACACTTTTATTATTAGGTGATCGTTTATGTCGTGAAGCATGGCTTGATCTAGGATACAGCACTTGTTTTTTCTTCTGACCTCAATGACAACTCTTTCTTAGTCTTGGTTGGATTTTCCAAGCCTCTGTTAGAATGTTACAGGGTCATTCATTCTCATGACTTTGAACATCATCTATAAATAATAATTTCTAAATTTATATTTCTAATCTTAATGCCCTGAGCTTCAGATTTGTAGATCTGTCTACTGGGTATCTCTATTTGAATGCTAAATAGACATTTCAAATTTAACTTGTTCAACATTGAGATTTAATTTATAGTCTTCCCATTTCCTCATCCCTTTGACTTATGTATCTTAGCAAATGATAACTTAATTCATCTATTATTTCAAGACTTTGAAGTCATTTTTGATTCATATTTTTTATCTCCTATGGGGTCCACATCAAATGGATCTTTTAGCTCTACTTTCAAAATATGTTTGGTATCCAAGACCAGATTTCAGCAGTCTGTTCTGTCCCCAGTGCTTACTTTCCACTATTGTTTCATGGCTATTACCCTTTTTTTAACCTACCTATTTATTATCTGAGTTCCTCACTGGGTCTTCTTTTCTTGACTTTTTCTGTAATATATTCTCAGCTGAGCAGTCAGAATGATCCTATTAAAACATGTCAGGTCTTATTAAGACCTTCCAAAAGTATCAACTCACTTGAAGGGGAGTAAAATCTGTGTTCTTGCCAGGCATCATAGACTGTTTGGGCTGCCATAATAAGATATCAATAGACCTAATGACTTAAACAAAGGAAATCTATTTCCTCACTGTTCTGAAAGCTAGAAGTCTGAGTTAACAGTGAGAGCCCTCTTCCTGGCTTACAGATGGCCACCCATCACAGCAGCAGAGAGAAAGAGCAAGATCTCTGGTTTATCTTTTTGGAAAGGCACTAATACCATCATACTAGGGTCCTGCCCTCATGACTTCAGCTTACTCTAATTACCTCCCAAAGGCCTCACTTTCTAACACCATGACAATGGGGGTTAGGACTTCAACATATGAATTTTCAAGGGACATATACATTCAGTCCATAAAATCATGGCATACAAGGCCCTTCACAATATGGACCTAGACCTTATTTCCTCCTTTTTCCACTTATGAAGATCCAAATATCTCTGTATTTTCGCTCTTTCTTGAACACACCCAGGCATGATCCTGACTTGGAGTCTTTGCACTGGCTGTTCTCTTTTTCCTTCCATAGCCAAATGATTCATCCCCTTATTTTATGTAGATATTTGCTCAACTATCAGTTCATTAGAGATGACTTCTCTTAGCCCAAGAGTACTAGGAACACACCTCTAGTCAATGTTGGGTGAGAGGAGCAGCACACCATGGGGACCCATGCAGTATGTGAGCAAGGGGTATTGAAAGGGCTCAAGTTGGTGTTATTTTGGGGAGAATTATTTTGGGGGAGGAATCAGTGAAGCATGATTTTTCTCTGAGGTTATCAGAAAGTGGGAGTATTTCCATTCTGGGTACCCTAACAACTTTTAACCAGGAGGAATGAAGGGAGACTACAAGCTGTAATTGCCAGAGTCAACAAGAATTAGTCACTCATGTTAGCTGGGTGAGGGGGATGTTTGGTTATTTTAGTGATGTGCATAGTGTATTTGTTTTTATCTGAGCTTAGACATGGTTACTATTTGGTCTTGTTCTGATCTTGCTCTAGTATGGTTATAAGAGTGGTCTTGACTGATTTTAGTTTTTTGTAAAATTGTGTGTGTGCAACAGGAAGATACAATGGCCATTTTCAAGCTGACAGCAGTTAGGAGCTTTTTAAATTCAATTTAAAACACAACTTCTCATTGTTTCTTTTTGCTTAAACTACTTTATTTTTACTCACTATTTTTCCTCATAGTACATGCCACTCACTCAGCACCATAGTACAAAAAACATATATTTTATTTATCTATTATCTATATTCTTCTACATGTAATCCGTGAGTCAGTATTTGTTTCATTGTCAGTACCTTCACATTCTCCTGGAGCATAATAGATGTTCAACATATATTTGTTGAATGAATTTATTCAATAACTTGCTAATTTTCCTAAGCACACATAGAACAAATCAAGTTACAAAAGAGCCAAAAATCTCTTGATGATCAAATATATTCACAGTATATAAAGTTAAATGTAACAAAGGTGTAAATAAAGACACACTAACAGATGGGTATCAAATGGCATATACCTATTGCTGTGTTGCTATAAATGATGGTATGGCTTTTATAACAATCCAAGTATTTGACTATCTATTACACAAAATATAACTGGTTTTTTATTATCTCTGTAGGTAAAATTGGGATTAAGTTAGATATAAAAGTAAATTTCTCAATTGGGTAGAATGTTAGAGATAGACTAGTTACATACAAATTAATTAGTTATCATGTAAGTTTCCTGAAGAAAATCCAAAGTACTAATTTGATAATATGCCTTCATATATTTTTTGCACACATGTACAATGAAATTTACTTTGAGTAATTTTCATAAGTGAAAGGGAATAAGCTTACTTTTATGGATTATAGACATAATCTATATAAGGCCACTGCCCACAGAACTTTGCAGTTATGCTGCTTGTTTTTAAAATTATGTGTGTGTGCCCATGCTTTTGCACATACACTTGTGTATTCATCCCCTATGTGTATGCATGGACTCCTCACTTAACCACCCAATGAGCCGATTCCTAATGCAGCAAACAGAACTGAAAGCCACCCTGTGGATGCTCCAGACAATGAGTGTCTGGGTCAGCACACCCTCAGTTAGGAAAATAGCTTCTGTTAAAATTCCTGCAGCCAGACTTCCTAAAATATTTCATCTTTATTTCTATTTCCCTCTTGAAGTCTCATTATTATTATTTCCCTTTTAGGGAAATAGTGATTTTGACCTGATGTAAAAATTGTAAACATAAGATGTTAGCAATTAAGGAAATGAAATATTAAAGCTGTTGTACTTCTAAACTTTATGTCTCTATGATTAGAGTAAATGGAAGAATTAATCTTATGAGATTGGCCAAATCCAAGAGGAAGAATAATACATACTAGCCATCATAGGTTGATACCAGCCTAATGCACTAAATGCTTTATATTCTTTGTTTCCTTTAATTCTTATAGCCCTGAGATTTCTAATTCCTATTCTAAAGACTAACCGCCCCCCAAACAAAAACAAAAACAAAAACAAAAACAAAAAAAACCCAGAGTGTCAGATATTAAATTTCACCTTATAAATGGCAAAGTAGACAAACTATGGTAGACAAACAATACCACCATAGAAAGTTCCTGTCCTAATCCCCAGAACACATGAATAGGTTACTTTATATGGCAAAGAAGATTTAGGTAGTTAAGTTTTTTAGAGGGGAAGATCATCCTGAATTTCAATGCAGGAGCATCAGAGTTAGAGAATAGATGTGTCTCCAGAAACATAGTGCGAAATGATATGTTTTGAAGATGAAGAAGCCATAAGCGAAAGAATGCAGGTAGCTTCTAGAAGAAGAAAAGGCAAGAAATAGATCTTCATCCAGAGCCTCCAGCAAGAACACAGTCCTACTGACACTGGATTTTAGCCTTGTAGAGATTCATTTCATACTTCTGACCTCTAGAACTATAAGATAGTAAATTAGTGTGGTTTTAGACTAGTAAGTTTGCCATCATTTGTTACAGCAGCAATTGGAAATAAATACCGAAACCAAGGTCTGTCTCATCCCTCTGTTATATTGCCACATGATGTGTATTTTAACTGACTCACCAATGACTTGATTCGATGAGGCAAATTAGGCTGAGGGAAAGCAATAATCTCCCTCTTATTAAAGTAGGTCACACTGTGTCTGTGTATTTGGAAATTACATCATGAAATAGGCTCTCTGTTTCTGCTGTATATGCAAAGGAAGTGTGTTCTTTCAATGAGTTGCTTGAGATAAAGTTATTTGTATGCTCTGTCCAAAATAGACCAATAATTTATTTAAGGATGAGTAATAAGCTATTTTAATATTGTATTCAGTCATCTGTTTGTTTTTATTGTATAACTGCTTAATGTGCTGATTTTAACATGCATATTGATTTGGCCACTCAAGTTAATCCCTTTGTGTGTATATTTTGAAAAGTATGAAGATGAAAATACAGCTATAGTTAATACATCATCAAAACAGAGTTACAAACTAGGATAATTATAACTGTTTTTATCAGTAATCTTCCTTTAGCAGCTATCTCATTAGAGGATTAATTTTTTATTTCCCAGTGCCAGTCCCTCTGGTAAGGTCACCTACAAATATTCCATCTTTAGCAGAGAGATCACAGTGCATTAGTTTCTCTTCCACTTCAAAAAGTGAAGTGAGAGGTGGAAACTTTCTGAGGGATGATGAAAAATGCCAACTTCTGGCAATTCCTCATTCATTTATCCAATATTTATTGAATACTTAATCTGTATGGTAGGAGCTAAGATTACACTGCTGAGCAAGCTAAATGAAGAGTGGGGTTTACTTTCAAGTGTGTGAAATTTAAAAAAAAACCCACAAACATAAAAACATAAGGATCAGAAGAAGTTCTATGCAGAAAGAGTGGTAGAACGGATGTGTTTGTGAGACCACCATCTGGCTTAACACAGAACAGAGGGAAAAAAAAGTGGAGAAATCACTATCCCAGAGTTAACTCATTTCATTATGAATAAACAGGGGGAATTTAAATTTTATGTAGAGGAAAAGGAGAAAGATCATTAACTACAGATCTTGCATATTGGCTCATCTGTTTACTTGACAGAAGCATTCACTACTATTCTTTTCACCATAGACCCTCTGTCCCAAATGACTGGATCCCATAGGTACAATGTCCGGGAGACAAAGACTTCAAAGTAACATGTCCCTAGATTTGTCCCTCAGCATAAAAATGAGTGTTTGTCTTGCAATATCTTTTAGTCTCTACCATGCAAGTTGTTACTGAATGTTGCCATTGAACGTAGCATGTCCAAGAAAAATACCATCAACTTAGAAGTTGGTTGTTTGATCATTAGTACTCTTTCTTTTGGCATCATTGAAACTAGTCACTGTCTTTCAGAGAAGCTCACTTGAGGCATTAAAAAAATACATTTACAACTTCCAGGTGGAGTTTTATGTCCTCTTCACCTGAAAGGCATTATAATAAATATCTGGAAAGGAAGGCTTGCCCTGTTTAAACTTTGCTCATTCTCCAGAGATAAAATCTCAGGTTGTTTATGTATCTTTAAAAATTTGAATAAATAAAAACCAGAGTTGGGGATCCCTGGGTGGCGCAGTAGTTTAGCGCCTGCCTTTGGCCCAGGGCGCGATCCTGGTGACCCGGGATCGAATCCCACGTCGGGCTCCTGGTGCATGGAGCCTGCTTCTCCCTCCGCCTATGTCTCTGCCTCTCTCCCTCTCTCTGTGACTAACATAAATTAAAAAAAAAAAAAAACCAGAGTCAATTTATTTTCTATCAGTACTCTTTAATAATGTAACATATGGCATTTTGGAGTGTTGTCTGACATTTCATCAATAAGTAACCTACTAATAAGGATTTTATATATAGGGATACTGCTAAGTGAGTTATTTATTATAGCTCACTGAAAATAAGTGACATTCAAAGATAAGCCTGGTCTTGTATAAGGATGCTAAGAATTTTTTTTTTCTTTTTGGCTTTTCCTAGTCTTTTATAATCTAAAAAAATTGGTAGGTATCACCCTAGGACTTCTGCCTGAAGTCATGATTCAATAACCCCTGAGGGTTTGTCTGACACACTAGCAGTCTTGATCTCTCAGGGACTTCTGGTAGGTTAGGGGGACAGAGAGAGATGCCTGCTGCTTCTATTGTTTCATTCAGACGGAATTTAGGACCACAGCAACCACCCAAACACAATCTGCCTTTTGTTTCCTATTGAGAAAAATAAAGGTCAACTTTTACTTTAATCTTTTATGTGTTAAAAGTCCATTTATGCATACATACATTAACTTAGTTTATAAATACTCTTTAAGCACTAGGGATATAGCAAATCCTTGACCTCTTGGAGATTCCAATCCAACAAAGATGTTCTCTTTTCATAGGAATTTGCTAATTATACATATTCATCTATTCTTCTTCCTTATTGCAGATATGTGATATGTTATTTAGAAGGGCCTCAGAGACCTTGGAGAATCCTACTTGATTGCATCTTGTTTTCTGAGAGAGGGAGTAAATTATTACATGGGATAGTCCGAGAGATCTCTGGGCCTCAATAGAACATATTCCCAAGGATTTTTCTCTAATAGGCAGTTTTCCTTTTACTGCCTGTCATTACTCAGGATCCTGGTTGCAGAAGACAGAAATCAAAACCAAATTAGCTAAGCAAAAGGGAGAATTTAGTGCCCGAAAGAATTAGGGGAGGGAATTTTAAAGGTGGAACCCTGAGGGACACAGGAGATGCAAATGATGCTGAAATCTGTGTGTGTGTATGTGTGTGTGTGTGTGTATGTCTCTCTCTCTCTCTCTCTCTCTCTCTCTCTCTGTCTGTCTCTTTCTTTCTTTTCTCCATGACTGGAGATGAATAACAAGACACTGAGACTAGACATGACCTCTTTAACATCCTAACCTCTCTGGATTATGCAAAGCTTTTGGAAATAGAGTATCCAGATCTCTCTGTCCAGACTGTGGTTACTTCTGTACATTAGTCTCATTCTATCCTTATGCAGACAAGCTCCTTCCATGTGTACCCCATGGGATTTATTGTAACCCCTTATAAAGAGTATACATATACATATGTATACCCATATGTACCATGAGACTGTGGCTAAGGTATGAGAAAGAGCTAAATCATTATTATCTACATCTGGAAGCCAATATGTAGGGTTTAACACTGAAAAATCAAAAAGTAGTATTATAAGCATTTTATTTAATGAAATGTAAATAAGTACAAAAGTAGTCAGCTAAACGAGATGAAAAGGGTTGCCTCTGAGGAGCAAGAACCATGGTTGGGGGAAGAAGCAAGCCTTATGTAATTATATGACTCTCTAAGCCATGTATGTGAATACCATAATAAAACTACATTAATGTACTGTTGTGTGTCAGCTATACTTCAATTTTAAAAAACTATGTTATGGGCTTCTGGGTGGTTCAGTTGGCTAGGCATCCAACTCCAGATTTTGGTGCAGGTCACTATCTCAGGGTTGTGAGACAGAGACCCTTTTCAGGCTCTGCATTCAGCAGGGAGTCGCTTCTCTCCCTCTCCCTTGTCCCTCACCTGGCTCATGTTATGTCAAAATTATCACATGCATGAATATTTACTTATTAAATATTGACAAAAAATAAAATTTACCCTGTCCTTTTTCATTAGAAAAAAATCTGCAGCACCCCTTCCTATTGTTGCCAGACTTTGATACTAATATAGTAATTGATAATTTTCAAGCCATGTATTTCTACTTTTATTCTTGTCCTTCCTCCTTCCTCTCCCACAAAAAAAGCCATTTTTCTCTTATGTAAGAAAGACTTCAAACCTTCTTCAGCAAAGGAATAACTGTTTCATGATGAGGGTCAGGTAGTGGGCAGCTAGTGAGGTGATGGTCTGACACCCACCACCCCCAGGACTCCTCCAGTCACTCCATGTGACTCACCACCTATCTGATCTACTTCTAGTAAGGAAGACTTCCCAGAGAACTGTGGAAAAGTAGGCAGTTTTGATCTTGGTTTTGCTCCCTGGATACTGTATTTCCAAAAGCCTGTGTAGCTCAGAGGTCTTGGGATGCTAAAGAGGCCGCTGGTCGCGTCTTGTTATTCATCTCCAGTCAGGTTTGACATGCTCCCGTTAGTGAGGAAGTGTTTTTAGGACACTTTTGTAATAAATGTGCAACTGGGTCACTGGGTCACTCAGCTTTTTATCTGTGAGGAGAGGAGAAAGGATAAGGTAGAAAAGCCATCTGAAATATGGCAGATGGACACAGAGCTCTTTGTTGTTTCTGCAAGCACAGTTTGCTTGTTTACATGTATGAGTGTATTAGTTTTCTATTGCTCCTGGAACAAATCACCACAAGCTTAGTGTTTTAAGCAATACAAATTTGTTATCTTACAGTTCTGGAGCTCATGTGTGACATGGGTCTCACTGGGCTAAATCAAAGTACCAAAAGGTTGTATTCATTTCTAGAGGTTCTCGGGGTACATCTGGTTTTTGCTCATTCAGGTTATCAGCAGAATTCAGTTCCTTGTGATTGTAGTACTGAGAATTCTGTTTTCTTGCTTGCTGTCAATCGAGGGCTATCCCTAGCTTCTAGAAGATTCACACTTCCCTTGGCTTGAAGGTCCTATTCCTCCACCTTCAGATTCAGGAATGGCAAGTCAAGTATCATGTGGCAACTTTCTGTGATTCTCCTTTTTATCCTCTGACCCTATTTTCTTTGTCGTATCTCTCTCTCTGACCACAGCCAAGAAAGAATCTGTGCTTTCAATGGCTCTTATGTTTACATTGGGCCCACCCAGATATCCAGGAAAATCTCCCTATCTCAAGGTCCTAAATGTTCAGCACATCTGCAAGGTTCCTTTTGCCATGTAAGATGGCAAATCCGTATATTCACAGATTCTGTGGATTAGGATGAAGACATGTTTGGGGGCAATTATTCTCCTTGCCATGCTCAGTTTGGGGGCAGAATGAAGATGGTGAGATGAAAGAGGGAAGGAAAAACAACTGCTGCTGCAACTGTGTGTGCGTGTGTGTGCGTGTGTGTGTGTGTGTGTGTATGCAAGAACACTTATGCATGCATACAGGTCATCATTATGAATAGCCAGCTGTTTAAAGCTTTCAATTGTGCAAACAAAAACTTTAATAACAAAAGATTATAAGCACTATGTTGATGTTGCAAAAGAAAGCTCCCTTGCCTGGGTCTTTCTTCTTCAGATTTGTTGGACTCCAATCCATTGTGTGTGCGGGAAGATATTAATTACATGCCATTCTGGCTGAGTCCAAGTGCAAAGAAAAGAATCTTTACCCCTACTTCTAAATGCAAGAGTTCTACATTGAAGCTATTAGATGCACCACTTTTTCGGAGTTGAATTTCCTGTAGAGGAAAGAGGTTCAATGAATTTAATTGGCTGTTTAGTGGAGTGAGGAATATTAAACAGCCAACTCGATGGAGACGGCCCTCTATACAGCTTTGGCAAGTGTCTTGAATATAGAATGAAACTTTGTTATACTAGATTGCCACTGATTCACAGTCTAAGACTGAATATGTACTAAGTAAAATACCTATGTAGTATGGGTTCTGTTTCGATTTTGTTAAGCAAATTACTATTATAAACCAGACTATAAGAAAATACATGATTGACCTATGAGAATAAAGTGCCTTATCTTTCAAACAAGTAGCCTAAAAATACAATTGACACAAACAAGCAATACTCATATTTTTAGTTTCTGCAATAAAATGATTAAAGTGTATGAATGTAAAATATGTTTAATAACAGTGGTGATCTTAATTTTTAAATTTCATTTTACAGGTTTCTAAACACATTAACATAGTCAGTTTTACAAACATTACCTCAAAAAGATTATAAATAATTCAACCTGGCTGTCACCCTTTTCTTTCATTGGCTTTGATTACTGAGATTTTCCTGAATATAAATCAGTAGGAAAAATGTCTTCAGTATTGATTGCATTCATGGATAAGATTCTAGAAATTATTTTATACACTCATTAAAGTTTTACCGACAGACATATTTATGAGACAGGGACTCATGTAAAAATCTAAATTTCTATTAATTAAAATTAAATTTCTATTAATTAAATAGATTAAATTGATACTTTTTAGAAGTTCCACCTGTGAAAGAATCTTAAGTCCTTATGACAATTTTAATATAAAAAGCATGACATTTTGCTTTTTTTAGCTTCTTGCTTTTGCTGATTAAAAAAGTGACTCATTATAGGAAACATTTTACAGAGTAGTGAACACCCTAGGTCTTTCAACCTTTATAATTAACCTCTGCCTTTTACTACAAGTAATAGATGTTGTTTTGCCAGCCATTAATGTAAAAATATATATATATATCCCTTTGACATCCCAAGAAATCAGATAAAAAATTGTGTTTTATTTCAGAACTTCCGACCCAATGGATTACAGATATTCCGAGAGTCATTAATCAATCCACTCAGGGCTTTCGCTTGTAATGTCTTGGGTATGTGACAGCTGCACCAGAGCTCACTTTGTGACTGTAGGGCAGCATTTATATATAAAGGGTATGGCTTTCTCCTTAACTGTTTCACTTCAAAGGAACTGGCTTTAGCATCTTTTGTTTCCTCTTTTTTACTAATATTGAACCTTGAGGCTCTGAGAAACTTGAATCTAGACAGTGAAAAGTTCCACTAGTTGGCAACTCTTTATCTTTCCGATCTGAAGAGACAGAGAAAACCCAAGATGTTATTAACAGTCTGTCACTAGCACGGTAGAACAGTCTTCCCTGCCATGTATCACTATGGTGAGACCTCAATGCCTTGACCCATGTGGAAGCTGAAAACAACCCACATCTGTAAGCAGACTCAATAACTTGAAAAGGGGAGATAAGATGAGGGATTGCTGTCTTTCTTGAGGTGGAACTAATAGAAATGATGAGACTTTCAAAGCCTAATGAGGAAAAAAAGGACATGAAGTAAATCTTTTCTAATATTTCAAAAACAGTAGGATACAAGTGGGAACTCTGTATTTTTCACTCAGTTTTGCTGAGAACCTAAAACTGCTCTAAAAGATAAAGATTATTAGTGAAAAAAATATTTATTTTTGAAGAAATGGACTAGATGATTTTAAATTTTATATGGAAAGGCAGACTAAATTTCCACTAATTGTTTTCAGAAGTTCATCCACTTATGACAGAGTTCTAAGTCCTTAAGATAATTTTACTATAAAAAGCACAGCATTTTAAAAAAAGATTTATTTATTTATTTATGATAGACATAGAGAGAGAGAGAGAGGCAGAGACACAGACAGAGGGAGAAGCAGGCTCCATGCACCGGGAGCCCGATGTGGGATTCGATCTCGGGTCTCCAGGATCATGCCCTGGGCCAAAGGCAGGCGCCAAACCGCTGCGCCACCCAGGGATTTTTAAAAATGTTTTTCTGATAAAAGAAATGGGTCATTTTTCAACAATCTTGAAGAAAAAACAAGGGTGGAGGACTTAGATTACATGATTGCAAGAGTTCATAGACTATAATAAACGAGGCAGTGTGGTAGTGGCCTAGGACTGACACAAGTCAATATAATAGAATAGAAAGTCCAGAAATAGACCCAAATGCATACAGTCAACTGATTTTTAATAAAGGTGACAAGGTAATCAAATGAAAGAAAAGATAATATTTTCAACAGATATTGCTAGAACAACTATATAACAGTATGGATAAAATAGATCTCAAACTTTACTTCACATATCTTTTAAAATAACTTAAAATAGAGCATAGACATAAATGTAAGAGCTAAGATCTAGAAAAAAAATTTGACCTAGATATTTACTCAAGAGAAATAAAAACATTTCTACATTCAAAGACTTGTATGTGAATGCTTTTAGCAGCATCATCCATAATAGCCAAATAATGGAAACAACCTTAATGTTCAAGAACTGGTGAATGGATAAACAATTTGTGATAGAGCTATTCTGTAGGAACTGATAAGAAATAAATAGGAATGAAATATGAATAATACAAAAATAAAAATGGGGACACCTGGATGGCTCAGCAGTTGAGCATCTGCCTTCAGCTCAGGTCATGATCCCTGGGGTCCTGGGATCGAGTCCCACATCGGGCTCCTTGCAGAGAGCCTGCTTCTCCTACTGCCTGTGTCTCTGCCTCTGTGTCTCTCATGAATAAATAAATAAAATCTTAAAAAAAAAGAAAAAGAAAATGGATTAATCTCAAAAACATTATACTAAGTGAAAGAAGTAAAAAACTAATTTAAAAAAGATTATATACTGTATAATTGCATTTATATGAACTTCTAGAAAAGGTAAAACTACAGTGTCAGAGAGCAGATCAACCACAGCCTGAAGCTGAAGGGAGTTCAGCAGGGACTGCACACACAGCTGAGTTCTTTCTCTTTCCCACTCTTACTCTTTCTCTGAACATTCGTTCACTAGAAAGCAACTCCCAGTCCTTAAGTTGAAGTTCATTAAGGTAAAGATGAATTAATGAACAATGTGATGTGTAGAGTGTCAAAGAGGAATCATTCAAACTATATGAGAGACAAGAGATGGTGCATACAGAACTGTCTAAGCATGAGGAAGATACAAGGAAAAGGCATGACAACTAAACAAAATAAAGGACCATTGGATATAAACACATGATGAGCCCTGTTGATAAAAAAACATAAACTACAGAACAAAAGATTATCCTTAAGTGCTTTGTACTGCAGAACATAAGAATAAAATTCAGTAAAACAAATGAGAAAATATGAAACAACAGAAGAATAAAAGAGATAGAAAGAATAAAAGAGAAAAATCCATTTCAAACTAAAGAAAAATGTCTAAACATGATAGAAATGGCAAATAATACATTAGACATGGTTGAAAGACAAATTATTGGCTTGATGTAAAACCTTGAGATAATCATAGCTAATACAGAAGGAAAAAACAGAGATTAAAGAGACCATTTTATTTCTTTCTAATATGTATATCTTTTCTCTCTCTCTGTCTTTCTCTTTCTTCCTCCCTCCCTCCCTTCCCTCTCTCCCTCTCTCCTCTGCCTTCCCTCCCTCCCTTCCCCCCCTTCCTTTTTTTTCCTTTTGGCACTGTCTAGGACTTCCAGAACAATGTTGAGTAGGAGTTGTGAGAGGATATCCTTGCCTATTCCTTAAGGGGAAAGTATTCAGGTTTTTATAATTTCTCAATTTTTTTCTGTGATGAGGTTCTCAGAAGATAGGGGGACTATTTCAAGAACAATGGGCATAAAGCTATGTTTAGATCCGCAGATTTCAGAGCACTGGCCATAATACAGTCCTGGTCGTATGGCTATGAGGGTGGTTCTCGAGGGTAAAGCTGTACATTTGGCAGGAGCTAAGTGATTTTCAAAGATATATAGAATAAAAGATTTTTTAAAGTTCCCTTTCTGATCATACCACATATTTCAGATCCAATAGGCCTTCATTTATAAATGGGAGATAAGATGGAGGTCAATAGCAATGATTTTCAGAAAAACTCAGATAGTTTCTTGGGCTTTTTATAAGCTTATCTAAGATGAATATGTCAACAGTTCTTATTTTAAGCATTGTAAACCATTTTAAGCATATGTAAACCATTCTATTTTTCCTCTCACCTTAAGAATGCTAAGATCCTTATAAATTCTCAAATTAACCAGACTTTTGATTTGTTTTCCTAAAGGTTTTTTATTCTACCCCTTTTCGCTTCCCAATCATTAAGAGTGTGCAAGCAGGATTTTATGACTAGGACCATGTGCAGTGGCAGTTTGTTCTGAGGACTGATACAGTTGAGGTTGCACCATCTGTGGCTGCTACGGGCCCCTCGTGACTATCTGGTAGTAGAGAAGATTGAAGTCATGCTTTGGCATGTAGTCATGCTGCTGACCTAGGTAAGGAGTCCTAGTCCAGCTGTTTTGTGTTCAGATAATTTGGCTATTTTTTGTTCAGATAATTTCAGGTAGCTCTGTTCTCGGTCCTGAAGAAGGTATGTTGACAGACCATACATGCTCTATAGTAATCTATTGTTTGAAGAAGTAGTATTCAACTGTTACTTTACCTGCCAAGGCTAAAACTAATAAGCATTTCTTTCTTTTTCTTCCTTCTGTTTGCCATTTGCTCTAAAAATGGAAGTAACTGTCAGTTCCTTATTTTTTTTTAAAGATTTTATTTATTTATTCATGAGAGACACACAGAGAGAGGCAGAGACACAGACAGAGGGAGAAGCAGGCTCCATGCAGGGAGCCCAACGTGGGACTCGAACCCAGGACTCCAGGATCACACCCCAGGCCAAAGACAGGTGCTAAACTGCTGAGCCACCCAGGGATCCCCCAGTTCCTTCTTTTAAATTATTTCATATATGATCTCTTTTATGCATCTGCCACAACTGATACAGTTTTGGCTGCTCATTTTTTTCTCTCTTAATCAGATTCACTCCATCTGAATATGCAGAGAAACATGTGTAATGATGTTCTCTTTATTGTTTTCTGCCCATAAAATTGATTATTTCCATAATTACTGAAATTAAAAGACCTATTCCAGATCATGTGTATATCTGTTAACCACTCGTGTGCTTATTAATTTCTTCTTTCCCACATTCAATTGTATATATGGAGAATTTACTACATGTTAGACACAGTCTAAAACAGTGTCTTGAATCATCCTTCAAAAACATAGAGTGGGAAACAGAAACATAAAAAATAATGAAAAGGAAATGTTATAAGTATTGTAATAGCATTAGGAATAATGTGCTATAAGGACACAAAAAAGGAGAAAGATTCTTTTTTAACATAATATCTAACAAAATATACATTAAACAAAAGAAAGAAGAATGTGTTCTATATATATTTGTAAGTCTCTAAAATGTATAGGATCACAAAACCAATACTAAGAGTCATAAATATAGCCATACTGTCAACCGTATCTGACTTAAAATTAAATGGAATATTCCATATCCTGACACTTGTTCTTCAAAGAATAACACAAAAAAATATTCCATAGGCAAGAGAATGCTTTTATTTTTTATTTTTTTGAATTCAATCTAATTTATTGTTTAAGCTGACAGGAGAATGCTTTTAAATAAGAAGATCATTGCAGCTTGGAACCTGAGGATCTCTGGAGATCAGAGTCCCCAGAAATTATACACTTCAAGCCTTATAGCATCAGCATCATAATTCAGCAGAATCTATACATCTTGTTTTAATCACAGCACATTGCATACATAGATACTCTTCAGAAGTGTTACTCTAAAAAAAATTCCCATGGACATTACAAAAGTGACCAAATATGAAATAGACTCAACTATAGACCCAAGATTATCAATAAAGCAAAGGGAAATTTCAATTTGTTTGCTCAGGTAAGGGAGAGGGGGAATGTCTGAAAACTTCATTTAGAAAAAAGGAACAACTCTTTATTTTCAAGGAAAAATATTGTAACCTGAAAGTCACCACCAAGATTCCATAAAAGTACCACCATGGGTCCCAGACCCAGTTCCATATTATTGGTAAAAGATATTTGGAGGACCATTAAGAATAGGATTCCTTGATTGACTGTTTGACTTGGTGACTGATTTAATCATCCTAAAACAGTGTCTTGGAAATTAGAATATATGTTGTATTGAACTTAAACTCTAACCAACTACACAGCAATCTTACTTGAACTTTGCTTAACATTGGTGTATCCTGCCTGGAACATGTCTTGGTGCTGGGTTGCATTGTCTGTTGTTCATGATAGCATGATTTTCTCTTCAAAGGGTTACTTGCATTAATTACCAGGAAGGAACATGATCACACTCACCGTCAGAACGTACAGTACTATGAACATCTCTAATTTCTTGTTCAAACAAATATCCTGTGTGGTTTGTTTGAAGTCCTTTCTCATGACTATCTGTTCTCACAGGACTGGAGAACGTCCTGACTGACTCCTTTCTTCCAAATAGCTCCCTTCAGCTCCAAAAACATTGCATGTTTCTTAGCAAGCAGGAATAGTGGGGGTGTTGATAGTCACATTTTGCTTTTAATTGTTAAAAAGCATGCACTTTTGTGAGGCAGGGTGGAATAACAGTGCCAGATGAAAAGTAAAATCTCCTGTTTTCTCATGGGATGCTTCCAACAAATCCTCAGAGGCAACCTTGTTATTATTTTATTATGTTTCCATTCAGTTATCTTCTATCCACATATACATGCATATGTCTGCACCCTCATGTTTTTATTGAACACAGACAGGATCATACTTGACTGGTTTTAGTATAAGAACTTTAACCGAAGAGAAGAAAGTAACAACAAATTCCATGTTTCACTGTCAGCCAATTACTTCAGCATCAACTCAGAACTTTGAAATTCTCTAGGCTCATTTATATGTTTACAAAGATAGCTATCAAACCTGGTATTGTCACTCCTTTTATGAACAGAGTAAGGACGCTGGAGCGAGTCTGCCTAGTTGGAAGCCTGGTGCCATCACTTTCTTGATATACGACTTAGGCAGATTGCCTTAAAGTATTGTGCCTTAGTCTCCTAATCTGAAAAAAAAAAAAAATGGGGCTATCACTCCACCTGCTTCAAACTGTTGTTGTGCAACTCAGTGAATTAATATCTTTAACGTGTGTCAACAGATATTGGCACAGCCTAAGCACTACCTTTTAGTGATCCTTTTTCCTATCGTTACGGTTCAGTGGCTTCCTATTGCTCTGGGTCTTAAACCGGTAAGATGACTGATAAGGCTCTGCCAGCTTGGCTACTACTGCCTCTTGTACCAAACCACATCTTATTCATGAGCACTTGAGATGGATTGGGCTTCAGCCCTTATTTCTTTGCATATATAATTTCCTCTGTCCTCCCTCATTTTACAACATCCTCCTCCCTTCTCTGAGTAGCTCTCAGAGCCGCATGTTGTGGCTGAACAGTTCCACTCTGAAGAAAGCCCTTTATGGCTTGCAGACTAAGTCAGGTCTCCTCTTGTGAAAGTGAACAGTAATTACATACTTATCATCCAAATGGGATACTTGTGAGAGTGCAAAGAGGCAGTACTAACAATTACTCCAGGATGCTATGGGTAAATTGGAATTGTTCTGGGCATACTGGAACATAGGCCCTTTCTACCTATAGTATATTACTAGACACCTTTTACTTTCCTTTTATACATCAATTTTCAATTGTACTTAATTCACCATGCAAGTATTTCTTAAAATCTAATTGTTCTGCTAGTCTGTATGCTTCGTGTCTTATTCATCAATGTATTGCCTGCTCCTGCTGTAATGCTGAGCACACTGCCCAGAAACTATTGCTGAATGGATGAGTGTGCAACACCCTTGGTGTTACCATAGCTGTGGTGGTACCAGAATTAAAGCAGGTCCCTTGGGTACCTGGGTGCCTCAGTCAGTGAAGTGTATGCCTTCAGCTCAGGTCATGATCCTGGAGTCCTGGCATTGAGTCCCACATCGGGATCCCTGCTCAGCAGGGAGGCTGCTTCTCCTTCTCCCTCTGCCCCCCCCCCCCCATGCTTGATCACTCTCTAGTGTGCACTCTCTCACAAACAAACAAACAAACAAACAAACAAACAAACAAACAGAATCTTTAAAGCAGGCCCCTCATTTTACCATTTCAAGCCAGTCACAGGTGCAGAAGCTTGATCTTTCTCCTATTTGGAGCAATCATTCATCTAGCTTCTCTTGTCCTGGTCTTACTTTGGCCTTTGCCTGAGATCTACTCTGAAGAGGTAGCACACCCAGCATGACGTGATTCTAGCATAGGTGTTGAACTCTTGCCATTGTGTCCTTACCTTTGACAGGCTTCCTACACTATTCACATGCAATGTTCATCAGAAAGCATGTATCTGAGGCAGTAAATTAAAGTGGTCACTGCTATTTATGTAACTAGAGGGATCCAGGGAAAGGCCAATGCGGTCTAGAGCCATACACATTTCAGTTAGCGATTGAGGCAACATGCCTATTTATGTGCAAATGCTCTAACACGGAAATTACAGTTGTTGAAATGAAACCAATATTTACATTAGCTTGGCATTTCTATCTTTGTAGTAAAGGTGGTATTTTAAATGGTCAAATATATTTTGAATGCCCCCAAAATTCATGAGTATTTAGAACCATAGATAGAAAGTACAATGGAAAATCTTCCAAACTGTAGAGAGCATGCACATGTATTGGCTTGGTTCTTCTGCCTCACAATGGGTAAGACATTGAAGTAGGTCATTTGCT